>NW_010103323.1:62479-80350 GCF_000699245.1 Pterocles gutturalis | reverse complement strand
AACCCAAACCATTCTATGATTCTATAAGTGAATTGCTGACTGCAGTTCTTGCTGAGTTGGGTAGTTGCACCCTAAACCCACACCTTTCCCCTTATCCTTTGGGTCCTACAGAACTGGCATCCTCTGTTCAAGTCACCCAGGCACGCATTACTGCAGGCAGCAGCTGTAAGAGGTGAGAGAAACCAGGGCTGGAGGAGCAGGGCAGGCACAGGGCCCTGCCCCCAGCTTGCAGTACCACGTGGAGCTAGGCTGTGATGGCAAAGGGACCAAGTTCTGAGCATCGGCCAGGGACCAGGACACCTCTGCCACGGATCCTTCCAGAGCTGGGACGAGGCCGAGGCAGGCTCCTGCTCACATCCAGAGGGTGCTGCTCCTGCTCACTTCTGGGAGGGGCTGCTCCACTCTTGCTGAACACAGGCATTGAAGCTTTTCCCACCAGCCTAAAACACCTGCCCTCCCTACTGCATTTGTAGATCTGCCTTGTGGGGCAGCGCCTTGCCTGGGTTAAAAGCAAAAGCACTGAGCTTCTTATGGGGCAGAGCTTGCTGCTAGGTCTCAATGACCAGTGTAAGAAAGGGCATGGTTATTTTCTCAACAGAGCAGAAGCTGAGGCACAGAGGACAGGCAGATGCATGCCTGGCTGACAGCAGGACCAAAGCTACCACCCTGTGTCTGGAGTCCCAGCTTATTCCTCTTTCCTCTTACTAAACCTTCCTGCCTGTCCAAAGAGGGAAGACACAAGCAGCCCACTTGGTGTGACAAATGCTGTCAACTAGCTCAGACTATTAGTATTCCTCCTCTTTGGACCATCTTTTCCCCATGTGGGAGACATCCCTGAGAGCACAGGTTACCCCAGACACGGCAGGGTATTACTCTGACAGGAATCCCCGGCATTCTGGATGCAATGCCCTGAGAAGCCAAAGTGCTCATGAAAGCTATTTTCACCTTGATGTTAGGTGATACCAACACTGGGTCACAGCCTCAACTTCCTCAGCATGGATGAACTTACCAAGTGTCCTTCTGGGACACAAAGTACAAGATGGCATCAAACATTCAGGAAATGACAGCTGTGCCAGTCTCCAAAGTGTAAGAATATACGAGGAAATAGCCTGGCAGGGGATGCTCTTGTACTCAAATTTAGCCCCCTACACACTGTCAGCTCTCCGAGGCTTTCCTTCCTCCTCCAGAGTACTTCACACCCCTTTCCCTTCCCCCAGCAAGAAAGCTAGGACTGCCATTGCAAGGGTAAAAAGTTAATGAACATTTTTTTCCCAGCATACCTGAAACACTGATGGTTGCTGCGGCCTTTGCGGCTCCAAAAGTTTTGCTGTGTTTGTTCGTGGCAATGCAAGTGAACAGGCCAGGTCGGGTGACATACACCTGCAGTCTGGAGTCAACCACTCTGTCCTTGACACTTTCTACAATAGACCCTGCAGAAACCTAAGAGAGTGAAAAGCCCAGTGCGGTGGTGTTTCCAACAAAGGCAAACAAACAAACCAAGGAAAAAACTAAAGGCCTAGCCCCTAGACATTTAAATTGCCAGAGAAAGATGAAGCAAGTGGATAGAAGCGGCAGAGAGCTGGAGCTTCTGGCTTTATTTTGGTGTTTTCATAGCAGCTGACTTCACAGACAAAAGCAAAAGTTAAAGACTTCTCCTATTTCACACATCAGCAATTCTTTTGCAATTAATTCTCATTTCCAGAGGGCTATAGTCTCAGTTTTGCTCACGTAATTGATCTAGCTGATTATTCCAGGATCTCTTCTAGTAGATTGTTTGCCTATTCATGCCTTAGGAAGGAAGAGCATGAGGTGGCTTTGTAGACCCTGGCTATACAGAGGGAGAAAAGAAAATAGTTTGGAAGTTGTTAATTCTGTATTAATGTAACCACCGCCACATTTCTAGAGCAGTCATAAGCAAAGCAAGCGCTCTGTCTCCAACATTTTGGCAGATACCTGATAGATTTTCTTATCTCACACCTGGAGACGTGGAAGGGGCTGCAGATGTGGTGATTTTGGCCAGCTCTTTTCCCAGGTCAGAAATTCCAAGGTAAACGAGCTTGGAGCCTGCTGATTTGGGCCAGCTGGGCTTGATTTTATCCTCAAGTCTTTCCTGCTCATATGGCACTCATTAAAGTAGGAGGACATGGTACACCAAGACCCTACCTGGCAAAGGCAGTAGGAAGGAGCAGCATTGCCTCCTCTACCCTTCATACTGATAGGAAGCATCAAGTGCAATTCAAGTGAGATGTGGTTGCCTGTGGATCCCACCAGTGTGACCTGGACCTAACGACAGTGTGAGCTGTCTCTCTGGATCCATCCCAGTAAAGCATTCTACCTACACATCTCTCTGAGAGGGTAGACAGATCAATCTGGCCTCCCTGGAAGCTAGTAGAAAGATGATTTCAATGGGATCTGTGTCTGCTCCAAAAGGTATTAATAGTGACAATTGAAAAAGTAAGAAGGGAGGCATCCATGTTGTATCACATCTTCAGGAAGCAGATTCATTCCTCTCTGAAAAGAAAATGCTGAAGATAATATGTTTGATTTGCCATGTGCCTGGGAAGAAATCACTAAATAACCAGACCAACAAAATTATTGAAACTATTGCATCAGGGATAGGTGGTATGCTGGTCACTGTGCAAGTGCAGGGACCAGGGATGTTTTTTGGCCTTATGCTGTGAAGAAGGTTTAGGTGGATGGAACCTCAGGGGATATTTTTTCACAAGTTTCTCTTTTGTTACAGTGCTGGTCAGATTTATTTTTAAATTTTTTTTTCTCCTCAGAAACCACTCAGCACTAAGACACTGCTGGGACCTTCCTGGTTGAAAGGAGGAATCTCTTTACAGCCTGCCTCTGCCTCCTAGCATCCACCCGGGAGAGGTGGCAGCTAGTTTTGAGCTGCTTGGGCTGATTCAGTCCTCTCTCCCTCCTTACCTGTCAGGCCTCAGACATACCTCATCCTGTTAGCCCCACTCCTGGCATCACTGGACTGCCTGGAGAGGACGGAGAGGCAGGATTCCTCCTCCAGCTTGTGCCATGGGGGGAAAAGGGCACTCAGACAGCTGCAAGCAGTACAAGCGGTACATGTGGTCACATGCACCATGCAAAATCACTGGTGAAAGTGTCAGGTAGTTGTGCCTAGGACTTTCACACCTGCTAGCTGTTGTTTTCTCTGCTGGGTACCTCAAGCCATGTGTTAATTGATTCCCTTCCTTTTTTGAATATGTTCCCTGAGATTCTGTTACCAGCAGGTCTATTTTTAGCCTTTTAAAACACCACATCATCCACCACCAAAGCAGAGACCTCTTCACATCTTCATATCTGGCTAATTCTTTGCGGTGCTGAAAACTACATTTTAAGGTCCATGATTCCCCATGGTGCACAGTAGGAGGAAAAAGAATTGCATTTCTGTTTAGGTAGGCAGAGCAGCTGCTGCAGAGGGTTGTTTCCATCCTTCTCTTCAAAGGCAAATCAACAGCCTCAGCAGAGTCCCACTCTAAACCTCAGGACAACTACAGGTCGGCGTTCAGAGACTATAATGCCGCAGGCACATTGAATCTTCAAATGACTCACCATTGCTTGCTCATGAGCCAGCCCTCAAATGCACACACTCCAGTCCACATATTTCCTGGCCTGACTTTCCCAGAGACGGGCTCACGTTTAGGTCTCCTTGCTGTATTTAAGATGAGGCAGTCTGGAGCACCACCCTCCTTGGACTGGGCTTTGCCTTGCAGACAGGAATGGGACAGAGCAGATCTGACCAGCCAGGCATTGGCCCCAGGCAGGAGCTGAGCATCGTCTTGCACACAGCTCTCTGCAGGACCTACACACAGCTGGGAATGTGGCAGAGCATTGGTCTCTGCTCCGGAAATACCCTGCCCTTGCCAGGAACCCCAGAGCCACCTGAAAGGTTTCTTCCCCAATGGGGAAGAAGTCTTGAATGAACACCTGCAGTTGTCTCAAAATAATTATCACCAGAAACTACTGAGGGCCCATGGGACTCTGCAGTAAGGCTGATCTGCTCCCTTTCCCGCTCTCCCGAGCAACAGAAAATTAGAAAATTAGCCCCAATCAGACTGGATGACACAATAAGGTTTAGAGGAGACAAGAAAGGCAAGAAAGACAGCCTGCAGACTAACCCAGCTTCTTTAATAATGTATTTTAATACATGGAAAGAGGAGACACAAACCAGGATGGAGATAGCCTCCTGAAATAAGGAACTGGAGCAAGAGGATTTATTGGTCCTGTTGGACAAGCAAGTCTACAGGAATGGCCTTGGCCAGACAGTGACCAGAAGGACTTGGGGTTGACAGGCGGTCAGTGAGAAGGAGTGTAGGCAAATTACCAACCTGCACGCAGTGGCTGCTCCACCTGCCTCGACAGCATCATGCCCTGGGACTCACATCCTTAAAAAAGCTGTTGGAGGACCACAGAAAGTATAAAACATCTTCACTATAACTGTGTGAAGACTGGAGGAAACCTGAAGCAAGCTCAGGCTCCAGAGCTGCTGTGACTGTGGTGCACCACTCACTCCTGGGGAGGTAATATCAGGCGTCAAGAGGCTCTTCAGTTCAGCTGAAGGGAAGGCATTCCAATAGCCTACACACAGACCTGAAAGCCAGATGAATTCAAAGCAGGCACCTATTTTAAATGGTCAGGATAATTAGACCACAGAACAATTTCCTGTGAGAAGCAGTGAATTTGCATCTCTTGGTACCTGCCACTGAAGAGGGTGTGCCTTTCTTGAGGACATGCTTCTAGCCAGGAATAAATTGGTGACATATTTCAGCGCATCACCTAGGCCAGTCTAGAAAATTTCAGATCTATTAATCTGCAAATATGTTGTATATATATGCTGTCCCACAGGTATTTTGCCTCAAGACTGTTTGCTCTACCTAACTACCTCAGATTGTGTTATTTTGTCAAATAAGCAATTTTGCCATGTTATTGTTACCACATTAGGAGAAAGGAGAGGAAAAGTAGCTGCAGAAAATATTTAAACCTGTTATAAAGTCCTAGAAATCCTGGCTCAGAGGAAGGTTGTAAGCATCCAAACATCTTGGTCTTTCCAGACCCCAACAAATTAACACATGCAACACCCTGGAGAAGAGGCACAGTGCTTTGCAGAGGACAAAACTGCAGCCGTGAGGTGAGGCAGGCTCAGCTTGATTGCACAGCGGAGCACTAAGTAAGGCAGAAATAGAAACCATGGGCGCTGGCTCCCAGCCCCACATTTTAATTCTTGGGCTAACCTTCCAAGGCTAGCAGCCCTCCAGAGCCAAAAGCATGAAAAAAGAGGCACTTACAGCTTTCCCATTTTCCAGCCAGGTGACAGTGGGGACTGGAAGGCCGGTCGCTGCACACCGCAGTGTCACCACAGACCCAAAGGTGATATTTTGAGATTGAGGAGCCTTCAGAATTCTGGCAAAAACTGCAGGAGAAGACAAAGGTGCTAGTTGAACAGTGATGTAAAGCTGAGGCTGTGCTGGCATGAGGGTGCTTCCTCGCCAACAGGTCTTGGAGTAAGCCACGGCACCCATGAACAAAAGCAGAGCATAGTATGGCCTTTTGCGTGACTGTCTTAGAAGAGGGATGAGGACGAGAAAGAAAGCGATTGGTGTGGTTATGCTCTGCACCTTACAGACCAAAATTTTGCTTATGGAAATTTCTGCATCATCTTGAGTTCCACACCTCAGAGGAAGAAACATGCAAAAAACCAAGGGCAAACTCATCGGTAGCGTGCAGATGGGACAGTTTACAGCAAATACACAGCAAGCTACCATGCTGCCCTGCCAAGGGTGACCTCATGTGAAACTTGTTCAAAACTATCAAGGAAGACCACCAGTGTGGCCACATACTGTGAAGGGTAAGGGTCAGATAAGCTCCTCAGTGTGATTGCAGTAATTAGGACTTACATGGAGAACCACAAACCCCAGCATTTTCCATGCCATGACAATCTGCCCTAAGGGGAGAGGGTCCGACACTGTGTTAAGGGGGAATGGCCAGCAAAGACTTCGGGAAGCTGCGATTGCAGGGGGAAAGGAGGGAAAGTAGGTTTTAAAATTTGCTGTTCATCTCTACTGCTCTTGCTTCTTTTGTTGCATGGTTACTGGGCAGTCTGAACAGTTTGAAGATAAGCAAGATAAGTGCCTCCTGTGCTGAGATTTTTTTTTTTTTTTTGGTGAAAAGAAGAACTGAAGTATTTTTGCTGAAAATTTATTTCAGTCCAGGAACACAGCTCTGATGGCCCTCACAAGCTGCATTTCAGCTGCTATACTTGGACTACATAAAGGAAAGCAGAGAAAAGAGACATTTCCCATGCGGAACATTTGAGTTTTGACCCAAAAATTTTTAATGGAGATGCCTGAATGTCTCTGCAAAAGCAGGTAGAATAGTTTTGTGCCATTTCTTACTCCAATTTCTCATACTTAGTGAGTAACTCTCACTCTCTACCTTCTGGGCTGCACAGCAATGACAAAAAGTCTCCATCAGAATTTTTAGTAAGCAGGGGAGTTTCTCTAGGAGTTCTCAGAGAAGCCTGATATCTTGTCTGCCACTTTTGTCATCCGTATGGTTCCCCTTACCAACATAACTGATCATGTCATCATCTTCTGTGTCTCTGTTTGCCTGCCACACCTCTTAGCATTGGCCACTGGTTGCTTCCAGATGGAGACCTGCAGTGCAGAGCAATTAGGAGACCAATGAGGGGTCCCTTCAGAAACTGAAAACCTGTGCCTGCCATTTGGGATGGAAAGGCTTCAGCTGCAAAATTTCAGTTGGAATAAAAAAAAAAAAAAAAGTATATGCTTTCCAAATAGTTCTTCCATCCAGTCCTGGCCAGGGAAGAGGCTGAGATTTGTGTTAACAAAGAGCCTAAAATCAGATTTTGCTCATAGATAAGAAGCATCAGGAGTACATTTCAGCGTAGAAACTTCTTTGTCTCAGGACCACAGCCATTCAGTAGGCTTCTGGGCAGGGTTTTTTAGGAAGATTAAATTTAACATCAGTGAAGTTAAAATGGTGGGAGGATACATATTATATTCAGCTTCATAATAATTCCTGTATGGTCTCCAAGCCATCCCCCACTGTCAATGCTCGGTGCCACTTGGTTAAAGTGAAAGCAGAGCAGCATAGGATACGCTGGATCCTCCCTGCCCCTCAGTGAGGCAGCAGGTACAAAGCTCCACTACTAACGAGGAAAGTTGCAGTCACTGGCCAGGGACTTTCCTGATGAATAATAAGTGAAATGAAACCTATGCCTTAAGTTTCACTTCAAGCCATTAACACCAGATGGTTATGAATTCAGTCCCAGGTGCCCTGGGCCAAGTTCATAATTACTTTTATACTTTGTTCAGAAAAATACTAAACTTTTGGACCTGTCCCCGAACAGCAGTTACGTGCACATGGCTCCCACTGAAGCCAGCACATTAGCTCCCAGAGCCAGAGTACAGTCCTTAGTGCTTTTCTCATGCTGTTGTTGGTTTCTCAGTGTGATGCTGGGACCCTGTCCACCTGACGACTCTGCTGCTCTGGTCCTGCCCAACATAATTAATGCCGAAGTGACAGATTAACAGTATTCCGACAGCTGGTGCCAGACACAGGTGTGTATGCCTTCCCCTGTACTGGCTGCTCTCCCAAAATCTGTGAGGATCTTTCAGCCAGGAGAAAAAAAAGCACACTTTGAAAAGTATGGCAGTGGCACAGGCAGGGAGCAAAGCCACAGCAAGCATGGAGGCTGGTCTGGCTCATGTGTGATGGCTGTGGGGAGCCCAGAAAGCTCCATCCTGCTCCCTGGTGTCCCCTGGCCAGTGCTGACCACAGCACTTGCTTTAGTAGCCCTGCACACTTCTGGCATAAGCTGTCCTTCACCAGCATAGGGAAGGCAAAGGGTCAGCCCATTCAAGCCTAAAACACCAAATACAGGGATAAAAAACCCTGCAACAGCTGTTAAGCATCCACATTTCTTGTGGAAAGTACTGCAGGTGTATTACCTAGCACAGGGAGGGACGGATAAATAAAAGTGGGTTCATAAGGAAATTTCCAAAGTGTGGAAGAATGAAAGCTCCTGCTACCCCCAGTGCCACCTTGTGCATTTCCAGGACTTTCAAAATTAAAGTTACAGATTTAATACTTTGACATTTCAAGTACATAGATTTGTATGCTTTTAAAAAGTATTTTACTTAAAGTTTAGCTACTTCATGTAAGTACTTAGCTCTAGATACCGTGAATGGAAGAACCTAGGATTTTGAAAATTATTTTATTATTAAGTGAGAAATTCCTTGGAACAAGGGCTGGACTCCCCAGGTCCCAACAGGCTTTGGAGCACTGCTGACTGGCACACCCAGGAATGTATTTTCCAAAGGGCTCTTCATTGCTTTGGGAAAGAGCATTTAAAAAAATTAGCATCAACTATTTCTCAGCCCCATCATCTCTTGGTAGATAACTGACACACCGCCACTGCTGGTAGACTCGGGTGCTGTGGGAAAGCCAGGAGAGGTTGTGTGAGAGCAGCCAGTGTCATCTTCCCCCAGTGCAAAGCGGAGCGATACCACCGGAATGAGCTCAAGGTCCATTTCAGCAATCGGATTATCAAGGAAATCTGTCCTGTAGCTAAATGGAGGAACCCAGCCCCCAAAACGATTACTTTTTTCTCCCCTGCTGTATTACACCAAGAAAGAAAAGAGGGAAAGCTGAGGAAGAAATGGCGACCCTGATGGTGCCAACCTATGCAACTGGCCAGGAGAAGCAAGTGAAAGGCAGGAAGAGGAAGGAACAGGAAATGGCCATAAGTGTTTGTAAAATTCACATTATTTGATGGGCTCATGACATTGTTTTGTTTTCATTGGGCCTCAGAGTGAAAACTCCCAACAATCAGGTAATTTTTAACACCTCTGCTACTTGCTCTCCTTTTCCAGATCCTCCCAAAAGGGGATTTTGCCAAGTCTTTTGCCCGTTAAGCTATATCACCACAAGGTTAACAACGTTCACATCAAGGCCCCCAGGCTCTCAGCACTGGATTTACCCAAAGGCATGCCTAAAAGCAGTTAGGGACAGCAGGAGAAGAGGGTTTATTTATTTATTTATTTAAGCGGAAAATAAAACAGAGGAGCTGGAAATTAAATCCGGACAGCTAAAACCCAAGCCAACATGTTAAGTTTCATTCCCAAGCCCCCTAATAAATGTCCGTTCTTTTACAGCCCTGCTAAATGATGTGCTGTGCACTGCAGGGTTTGCTAGGAGGCATCTGCACTGTGGCCAGCTGCTCTCATTTCTGAGAATGAGGTAACATCATCCACTCCAAACAGCAGAGCTTTAATTCAGTCACAAAATTTTTATACTATAAAAAGATTAAAGCAGGGTCCCCCCCTCAGCCCCCCGGTTTGAACGTCTAACTCTTTCCAGGTGACTTTGTTTTCCCATCGCCTTTGGCTAAGCTGCGTTTCATTTCCAGGGTTTGTGGCCCGATCCTGCAGTCCCAGCAGATGCCTGCCCCCTGACTGGGTAAGGCCTGTTTTTTTGTTAAAGCAGGCTGGATTGGGCTACTTGCATCCAGGCAGCAGTATGGGTGGCCTGCGGCCATGCTGCTGCTTGTGGGAAAGGACAAAGTGATGCCCTGAGCTCACAGGAAACCCTCCTGCGCACAGCCCTGCTGCAGGAGGATACCCCTTTTAGCCTGGGTGTCATAAGCCTTAAGTCTAGCTTTGGTGCACCAGATCCAGTCAAGCGCTGGTTTTGGGGTATGGGGTGGTTTTGGTTTGTTTGTTGTTTTTTTTCCTTCCACAGCCTCCATTTGCTTTGGTGAACCTCAACTTTCAGAGAACATGAGCAACATTTGCCAATGGATGTGTACTAACCCAGTCTGTCAACCTCTGCACGTATTCACATCCAAGACTTTGTTGCTGGTCTGGCATACTGTAAAGCATACCTGATAGTCCAAACCAAGATAAGGTCACTGAGAGCTAAACCTGAGTTAGCAACTAGCTGGCAACAGTGGGTGCATGATCCCTTCCTGCCACAGTCTGGGCTTGGCCCAACACACCAGCCAGACCTGGAGTGTCCGTACTGCCAGATATGTATCTCAACCTGCTCCACTTTCCCTGACTGTTTCACTTTGGTCATGAAAAATGGCCTTTTGGGTGAATACGGCCAAGTTTTATGCTGAACATTTTTTCCAGCTAAGCTGCAAAACAAGGTGGGTAAAGGCAACTCCTATATGCAAAAACATTTTACTCTGGTACAGCTGGTGCCATGTTGAGGACCGATGTGTCTCTATCACTGCGGGAACCAGGAAGCCACACATCACCTCACTTTCCTGATATAAACACTTTGGCAAAAGCTTTGCACTGTGTACTGTTCATGTGTTAAGCATTTAGGAGCTAAACTGCAAGCATTTTTTTTTTCACGTTTGCCGATGTTCCAGTAGCTCTTTCATATCTGAAGCATGACAGATTGAAATGACTTCTCTACAGAGGATTTCTCTGGGCTTGAACTTTGCTTACTAATCTGTGAAAAATTGTTTATGCTTGCCACCTATATGTTCTGAAGCACCACAAACGTGCCAATATGTTTGCAGCCTTTTGCAATGAGAATTCCAGTCATCTAAATGCCCATTCAGACTCATTCAGCTCACATCCATTCACTCTTCCTGAAAAGTCTAAACCAGACAGTCAAGGAGAGGTAACAAAGCAGAGGGTCTACCATTTTCTTCCCACTGCTGAGAGATGAGGGGAGGTCTGAAAAATATGTTTATAAACAGATAGAAAGCTGCAACATTTGTGTTTTCTGACATTTCAAATTAATCCATGCAAAATCCCAACAATTCTTGAAATACCGGGGCTGAGAACAGGCCACATATCAGGCTCGTGGATCAGCAGTCGCAGAGAGAGCCACGCTGATCTGTGTGCAGCAGCTGATCGCATGCCAAGAGCCAGGGCTGAACAAGGGAAGCACAGTCTCTGCAGCTGACACTGCAGGACCGAATCCCAGCTCAGAGAACAAACAAATTCTTCAGTAAGCATGATCAGCAGCTCCTCTCTCAGCGACAGTGACGGGCTCTGCACATGGCTCACCAAATGCCTCCATATGGGAGAGGCTTGCATTGTACCTCTGCCACTGCTCAAGGCGTCCTGCTGCCTTCCCACCCTCTTCCAAAACTGCTGGGTTAATCATCAAATCCCAAGATAACTTCAAGGTCAGTTTCACTTTGATCTCTGAGTATTTCTTATCAAAACTGCAATACTCATCTTCTTGCAAGCCTACCAAGTAATCACGAAGAAGAGTAAAATGCCACAGGCAAAGCTGATATGAGACACTTCCACTTATCAAATTGATTACGTATTTTTATTTAATCCCTGTCCAAACATGCTTATTGCCACAGAGACACATGTATACAGATTGTTGAAAGAAAAAAAAAATTGTGCAAATGCATACAACCACTATTATTTCTCAAGAAAGCATTATTAGGTGTGGGTCCCAGAGGAGCAAGCTGCAGAAGCACTGTAAGCAAGCAGTACTTCATCACCTGCCTGCCCCTCTCCTGGTTATCATGCTAATCTGGGAGGAGAACCCCCCAATGCATTTGAAATATCAGCATTTTGTACAAAATCTCAAAATTTCCAAGCTCTTCTGGCTCCTGATACATGATTTGGGAGGTTTGGGGTTTGTAGTAGTTATAACACCTCATGCAGCACAGGCCAGACAGGACAGCAATACATAGACACTCAACCTGGAGCCTGAGGCTGTGAGATGGGCAGCAGTGACAATTCAAGATCTGTGTGGAATGGAGATGGAGGAAACCACAACATCTCCATGCTGAAGCATATGCCTTCAGATTCTAAGCTCTGGTGTCTAATATCAAAGCAATTTTTTCTTAGACAGGCAACAGCTTTTCAAGGTAACCTTATTCTAGGGTGAGCTCCAGGATTTATGGATGGTAGCACAATTTGCATCAGCAGAAGGACTCATTTCATATTAAATGCACCAGCCAGCCCAGGAACTTCTCTGCTGGGAAAGACTTTGCATTGCATGTAGATGTCTCTGGAATCCTAAAAGCACATCCTGCAAATATGCAAAGCTATAATAACCAGAAGTAAAATGTAAATAGATAGCTTATATCCTGTGTAACTATATAAAACCTGTTCTGTACAAGTGTTCATTTCTATATACAGAGCAAACACCAGATTCAAGGACAAGTGAGGATAACGTGTTCAAATTACTTCCCAAGGAAACAAATAAGGAAATTCTTTTCATGTCAGTACTGGTCTTATGTATGTGTTTGGTTTCTTTGAAGGAGAGACCATTCTAAATCTCCCCATGCTCCATCTTTTCTACAATATTGAGACACCCTGTGTGCCATTTAACTCTGCCATTACTTGTTACTACATGTGAAACTGGAAAAGTTCCCAGTCTCCTGAGTCAAAGAGAAACTCTTTTGCTCATTCCAGTCATGATCATGACCCACCACAACCACTGGCAAGGTTGCCAATCTGCCTGCGCACACTGAAATCTCCACAACTGTGCACAAGTCCCCTTCTCTCTCACTCTCAGGAATGGAGCAGGCAATTATGGGAATCAATGGGACACCCAAAACTGAGATAAGCCCTGCAGCATCCTGCCATCTGGTTTCCACCAATGAGTAACAACGGTGCCATAAATTTAATTGCATGCTATGTGAAAAGTACTTCGTTTCATCTGTTTTTAAGTGGTGCTAGCAGTAGCAGCTACGATGTTTCCTGTTTTGGGGTGATAGCAAGAAGCCTGTTCCCTGCTCACATTATCCACTATGCATGTTTCATTTTCAATGCTGAAAACTCTGCTAGTCCCTCCTAGCACACAGATCCATCTTCTTTCCCTCTTCTCAGCTCTTAGTTTGAGATACCCTTGTTGCAAGGGGCTGCCTGGGGCCGTATTTAATTTCAGAGGTGTGAGGGGACCATTCCTATACAGAGCAGCACAATAGCAGAGACTTTCTATTCCATAGCATTGGCACATACACCCTAGAAATATTGTGTTACACTAGAACAGGCATTAGTGCTAGAAGTAAAATCTAGACTTGTACAGTTTGGAAGAGTCCTTTACAGAGGAAGATAAGATCAGGGCTTCCACCACCACCAAGGCTACCGGAAGGAGAAAGATGGAATTGGTCCTTGGAAGACAGAAGGCATCAGCCCCAGAAAAATGGTATTGGTCCACAGAGAACTTACCAAAACTGGACTTTTTAACTGATTCTATAAAATTTACAGGCTGCCTTTAAAACCCTCCTTCCTCTGTCTTCATCCTCAGCTCTATCTTGGTTTCTCAGTGTGAAAAGGCAGTCACTTCAGAATGGTTGTCTCAGTTTGCTCTGGCCCCTTTATCTGACAGCTACAAATATTCTCTATCCTTAAGTCTCTGTTGCTGTGCAGGAAGCACAGGCTTCCTAACTACCCAACACTGTTCACGAGACAGAGGGATTTTGTCCACAATATCTTTTTATTCCTAAAACCATAATTCATGCAATGATGTGAGAAATTAATAGAAGTGCCTTTCCAAACTCTTTGTTAGGGAAAACAGGTTTTTGCAAAAGGAAATACCAGGCTGAAATGCCCATTAAAGAACTGCTCGTATATGACTTGTCAGAAACCTCATGCTCCCAGGAGGGCTGCTTTGCAGCTCCTCAGTGCAGGAGGCCACCTCGTGACAATTACTTGAAGGCAGAGTGCCCTCGCGCCTGTGTCACAGCAGAGCAATTCTCAGGAATAAACTGAATAGCTCACGCTTGTTTGTTCATCTGCTGAACATCTGAGGCTCTCTTCTCTCTCCTGTGGCTTGCCCTGCTACCCTCTAATTAGGGCTACGGTTGTATCTGCAGCATCTGGGAACCTCAGGATGACTCTGGTTTATGCAATAGGTAGGAGGAGATTTAATGAGATATTCTGGGCTTTCAGTTACACCCATGCCACCCTGCTGAGGCCAGTCAATTACTTTGGTGTAATCACAGGCAAGCTCAGTACTATTTTCTTTCCCTGTAATGCTCCCTCCCCCAAAGCCCTTTGAAACTTTTAACAGCAAACTGCAGTATTCACCATATACTGCCATAGGACACTGCCTGCAGTTACATACACCAGCATCACCGTGAACAGGGAAAGCAATCCTTTCACAAGGTTTCTGCCTCTGCTCACAGCAGAGCCAAACACTCCTCCTCAGTGTTGGTATCAGAATTTCCCTGAGGAAATTTTGCCCAGCACTTAACTGCAAAACTGCAAACCTCCTTGTCAGTCTTCTATTTGGCAATCCATCTCATTCAAAACATCCTACCTCAGAAGATGGCACAGATAAAAATTAAGATTTCACAGTGACAACTTATCTATGGGCAAGGTGGCAAGAGTCAGAGTAGGCGTGCTGACTGGCTGCTTTGGTATCTCTTATTCCTATTATATCTACACCAAGTAGATGTGTATTGACACAAAACTGTAGAAAACTTTCTGGATGGCACATCTGGAATCAGCTTTCATTTGAAATAGGGCCCATCTCTAGAATGTGGTCCATCCAAATTGATAGATTAGCTGGACTAAATACATTCTTTCATTGTTGTTACTTTAATTATGGTGAGACTTTCTTCTCTTTTGATTTATCTGTGATGCAAATTTATCTCAAGAATTAAGAGGTCCACAAAACAGATGAATGAAGATATTGCTTTCCCCTTCATGGTCATAGCCTGCTAACTAAATAGCCAAGGCACTGCTTTCTGTTGTCGTCTACTCTGCTGTCCCCTTACTGCCTCCAAGAATTAGACAAAACAAGTAAAAAAAACCCCAAAAACCAAAACAAAACCAAAACAAAAAAAACCCCACCAAACCTAGACCAAATATACCCATGTCCTGGCACATCCTTCCCTGTGAAGGGATGATTCTCCAAGGAAGACCTTCCTATTTTTAAAGCTAAGGCAGTTCTCACAAGTGGCTTGTAAGGGAACATTTTTGTGGCCTGTGGCAGGGTATTATTATAGTAGCTAGTAATAAGCAATAAACTGTGGGCAGGAAAAGACTTCTGTCTACCAAGGTTGGAATGCAAAAACAAACAACATCTAAGTCAGGGGAGTGTGAGGAGCATTACTTCTACTCTTGGTTTGTTTGCTTTGTGTTCTGTCACATAGTAGCATGGGATGAGGTGGAGCAGCAATTCAACAGAGGGATGGATGAAACTGCCCCAATAAAGAAAGAATGAGTAGCCCTCAACCAATGTCCCATTCAGTCAATTGGAAACTGCAGGGAAGATTGAATTCAAAAATGTTATTATATCCATGGAGAATCCGGTTAGTTTCTCGATGAACACACTGGATCTTCCAGCATTTGTCCTAGATAATTTGTTCATTTGTTTGTTTCCTGACAGATTTACAATTGCTAATTTCTAGACATGCCTTTGTACAGTGACAACTTCAAACCTAAACCTTACCACACAGTATACTCCAAAACTCCTGAATTCCACAACTCTCTGGTGCCACAGGCTGGAGATCAAACTCAACTTCACATAAATCACAATATGGAGGTGTATCTAACTCATTACACAACCAACAGGACCATCTGTGTATTCTTTCCTTTCACATTACAGTCCACGTATTTATGGCCTTTTTCTTTCTTGTTCAACATTAAAAATGCATCACTGGGCAAACTGGGAACATCAGAGGTTTCACTGGCTGAGTGCCAGAAAGGCACAAGAGGAAGGTTGTTCTTTGTCCTCAGGGGAAGAAAAACCTTTTTTTCAGGATTTCTGCACACAAAGTCACAGTATAAAAGGCTAAAAAGCACAGTAGACAATTCAGACTGCCTTCCTACAGCAGAGGACTTCTACACACATGCTTCTGTTGTAATGGAAGGACACCTCACAGAAGAACATTCTACCTGCAGTTGCATTAGTGCCTAATCCACCATAACCCTTTGTGCATTTTAATGGCAATAGCTTCATTCATTTCCAGAAAATGCTCTTTCCATAGTTGAAGCTAAAAATTAGGCTGATAAAGAAATACGTGGTTTATAGCTTTATGTCTCCTCTATAAACAGGTGTTACTTCTAAACTGTAAGCAATTCACAGTCAACTTTTCAATTTCTTCTATGACTATTTTGTTTTGAAGAATGGAGAACAGTAGGACGGGACCCCATCCTACCAGTTCATAAAGTGGCACTTTCCTTCCTCCAAGGAGCGAATGAAACATTCTCCAAAACAGAGCAAAAAAATCTCTGCCAGAACACAGAGCCCAGGCTAGGCAATCAAGCCTGTAAGTCATTGCAAAACATACTGTTTTAGTGATGTTTTGCAATAGATGCTTCTTATTTGGTGCAGGAATTGTATATACTTTGAATATTGGTTTTAAACATGATATCTGAAAAAGACAATAAGATACTAAAGCAAGACCATCCATCAGAATTTATTTTGTCCATTAAAAAAAACCCAAACCTATCAAGCAGCTTCTCTCTGTGTTTGAGTGACCAGCAGGCTCATAACAGGAATATTCCCTTGCCTCTTACCAGGCAGGAGCTCATTGCTTTAAATTTTTTCTTTCAATGTCATACAATTTATGCACAATGGGTATGGAGAATATAATTGTTACACAGGTCAAGTTGTGGGGACTTCAAAGAATGTACAGTTTTAGGCAGCAGACCCAGAAGCTGAACCTGATGAGTTCTTACACAGGTTTTGCTGAACTGGTCCTATTAATGGAGTGAATCAATGTCACTGCAAATAGCAATGAAAAGTGAAATTCCTTCTGGTCTACAATTTATGTTACATGAACAGCTGTCCAATGCATGAAGGAAAAAATAGATGAATGTCTCCCTAATGCTGTCTATTATGCAAACCCTACAATTTCAAATGCTCAGACAAGGGCCAAGAAATGCATTCTTGGCACAGACTAGAAGTCTATACCTTGCCCTTAACTTTAATTCACATCAATGGGAATTTCTGCACTTGAGGAAAACTGTAAACATTAATGAAGGCAATAGCTGCTCTCCTATTTATTTCTAAAGGAGTGATCTTCAGGTAAAACTGGATATAACACCCCAGCTGTCTCAGCCAACATCTTATCAATAAACTTCAGCTTTCAGACATCTGTGTGAACTATAGATCAGGTAAGCAAGCACATGATTCTATTCTGCCGTAGTCCTAGATCTTGGATTTATCCAGGAACCTCCTAGCCACACATTCACTTTGGGTATCAGTACAGCAATCAACAGGAAATTTGTATAAATCCGTCAGCAAGGTACTGTTTCACTGAATAGATATATGCTCTTCTAGGGTCAGCAGAAGTGACCATTATCAAAACTGATAATATAACAATTAAACAGCTAGTTAGCAAAATGCTTAAGATGATAGAAAATGAATACGAAACTATAGGTCAGAAATGTTACCTCCAGGAAACTAAAAGCACATTTCTTGGCAAGCAGACAAGATTATAATATTGTTCCTTTATCTCAAAGCACACGTTACCTCCTGTAGCCAACTCTGGACATAAATGAGCAACAACAAATCATTCTCACGTTCTACTTTTAACAGAACCAGCAAACTGATCTTTGCTCATTTGATTTGCTTTGTGGAATGGTGTGGAGAAGGCTTGTTTCCACCTATTGTACTTCTGCCTCAAGCCAGTACTTCTACTAGTCCCTTTTTCCGTAAGTTGCATGGGCTGCAACTGATTTGGCAAAGGAACCAAATGGGTGAAAGCCAACTCAACACACCCATGCAGCTTCTACACAGCTGGAAAACAAGCACACTGGTGAAGGACCACTTCATAGTTACCCCAGCACATGTCAGAAAGAACCAACCTGCTCCTCCAAGGTGTCCACTCAGAGCTAAACCAGAGGTGTATCTCATTTTATTGCTACAGGACATGTCAAGGTC
>NW_010103323.1:12034-62448 GCF_000699245.1 Pterocles gutturalis | reverse complement strand
CCACCCCCCTTCAGGAGGACAGTCACCTAGCTTCCTTAGTCACTCGCTTGGCTCTCTTGGTCAATGCTTGCCTCTTGTGTCCCTTCCCTGCCTCTCACCTCCTGTGCCTGCTCATTGGTATTAAATCATGGGGATGCCTCATGCTCTGCTTCTCCTTTTAACACCCTCCAGGCACCCCAGGCAGCCTTTCAGTGAGGGCAGTTCTGCCCATGGACTCTGCATAGTTCCCAGTGAAGATCCCAGCTCTTCCCACAGACCTAGTAGTCAGGTCCATTATGATCATGTTTCCACCCCTAACGGATTATGACTTTTAAAGAGAGAATCTGTTTCACCATCATGTTGTCTAGCTTACGTGGGTTTGGCTCAAACTTGGGGAAAAACACAAAAGGACAGGCTTTTTTCAACCTATTTAATTAAAATCTTGACCCAGTTCTGAACACTAAAGCTCATTAACTGGTTAGAGTTCATTAGTTCATCACCTGAACTCTGGAGCCTGAAACATGCCCCAGGAGAGGAAGCAGGCTGCACTGGCTAGGGATCATTCTATGCAGGGGCCAGCATCCAGGGGATCCTTACCTCCTTCCCCCCATTCACTGCTGAAAATCAGGAACAACTGAAAAATCTGAGTTCCACTCAGAAATGCCTCCACTGCTTTCTTTTTTCCTAACAAGGGCTGCACCTGAATATACACCTAAAATCGTTGCTCAGATTATTTTGACTTTGCTTTAAAAATAATAAAGCTTAAAAATATTAAAACTGTGCTTTAAAAGTAATAAATGGAGGCCAGTATTATAAATGTTGAGGAAAGCCAACAAGGAAAGGAGAAAAATATTTGGAAAATCAAAATAGCAGCATTTTTCAAACTGTTTTGCTGAAACCAGACAAGAAGTAGGACTGTAAGGCACCTCAGTGGTGTAAATGCCGGGGCCAAGACTATCATAAGTTTGAATGACTGGATCCAGCATAGATAATTTTATATGTTTGAGACTTGCTGTAGTTTATGGGCTCAGCTTTAGCAAGTCATTTAAGCGTATGCCTGACCCTACATGCATTAAGGAGCCTGACAGCCTGCAGAAGGCAGAGGGTCAATCTTTCAAAAACTTAGACAACTCTGCACTTTGGACAATGGCTGATACTAATTGAAGGACTAACTCTGAACCCATTAAAATGGAAGCTCACAACAGAAAATTAGACGCCTCTTTCAGAAATCAGTACCCGCCTGATCTAGATTTAGCTAGGCATAAATATTTGCACTGCTCTTTGAATGGGCATTTGCTTCAGGATTAAATATTCATAGTTAACCAGCCATGCTTAGTCATTTTTGTTTCAATATTAAGCTACACGATGCAGAGTGGTAAGTCCAGTGAACAGTAGCACCAAGATTTAAGAAAAAATATTGTAGTGTTATTACAAAGGAGCAACAAAGAGCATATTAATGTAAGTTTTCTGAACATAGCGAATGCTCAAAGAAGACTGACTGAAGTGTGAACCTCCTGCATTGAGATTTAGATTATTACGTACTTGGAGTTATTTTAAAATGCTGATACTAAGAGGGTAGGAGAGGTAGGAGGGGAGGGATACTAAAAATAATGATGAAAAAAGTGTGTGAGGAGGATGCATGTGTGTGTGCGCATACATGTGGGCATGCACAGGTGTGTGCACATGTATATATGCCAAACATCCATAAGAATTAATCTAAAATACTGGGAGGGGAACGGATCTGTATACACAGCAAGCTGCAGGTAGGATTATTACATTTGGATTTTGGAAGCCAAATAAGTGAAACAAACATTCACCAGTCTAGTTTGGGTGGCAGCCTGAAACGAAGCATATTATGTGGGTGCCCTACCAGAGAAACCAAGGCAAGCCTGGAGAACAGCATTGCTTTGTTCACCCAACACATGCATGGAACATGAGGGGTTAGTTTGTGTGGGAGCACTGAGCTCCCATTGATTAATTAAGAACTGATCTTCCTCATTTTAAAAAGAGCACACACAGGCTCTATTTTGCAAGTAGGTTATTTGTAGATTATTTGAGCACTCCTTGAATTAACAAGCAGCTGCATAATTCTGGAGACAGGGACAAAACAATGTATTGACCTTAGCAGCCTGGATTTTCTTGCGGTTCCAGACCACTTCTAGATTCCCTAGCTGGCTCTGGTAGATCCGGAGCAATAAAATCCCAGTGACTGAGGCCCTTCAGCAGGGAAGGGGGTGTTGCATGCATGGCACCAAGCATTTGCCATTCACAGTTAATTCTTGACAAGCCTTTGACCACTGTCTCAATGACAGGGCCCAACCAAAACCCGGGACCCAAGCTGTTCACAGCGAGATCCAAGTGTCTTCAGTCTGCCTCATCGCTTTCAGCTCAGGAAAAGTACAGAGCTCTGAATCTAGATTAGAAATAGCTGCCTTCCTGTTTTAAAGCTATTTAAGGAATTTCTAACATACTTGAAGTTTGAGTATGTAAATATTAAAAGAGAAAAAAAAGTAAACTTAATGGTCTTTTTTTTTTTTTTAAGGAAACAGCGGACCTACAGTGTTTTGTAGCTGGATCTAATACACCCAATCCTTCTCCCAGAAGAAAGTCAATGGTCATCTTAGAAATGGGATTGCACCCTAAGTAACCTATGATAGTCCCAGGACAAATGTAACCTACAACAATCTTTGAAGCTTACTAGGCAAATGGAGACCCTTCTCCACTTTCCACAGTACAGTCATTCTGAATAAGAAATAAAAATTAGTTCCTCTACTAAATCAGTCATCCCTCTTCCCACTCCACATAATCTTGCTTTATCCAGCTTCTCTTATAGGATTGAAGAACATTGAGTGCTTCATATGCCTACATTTGAGTTCCCCTGCAGTCCACTGGTCTCAGCACTCTGAAACTGGTGATGATTTCTACCACAAAGCAAACACCTTCTGTAAATAAGAGACAGACACTGAGGACATAAAGACCAGAAACTGAAAAATCTATCCGGTGTTTGGTTTAGCAGAGAGAAAATGTTCAAGTCCTCATAGAGAAAAGTTCTGCTTACTAGAAGAATCAACCAATTCAGACGGAAAATCAGAGGAATAGGACAGGGACATAATGCTGCAAAATGCTTCACTGTTTGCAGCTGCAGCTCTCTCTGATCAGGCTTTTTGCAGCAAGTTTCTAGGGCCATCAGCTTTCTACTTGTCCATCTCCAGAAGCCATAGCGTAAACCTGTGGGTCTGGGGGAACTTTTCAAACAAGAAACAAGATGGCACCTTGGAAACGATCAGTCAGAAGGAAAAACATATTTGGGAGTCCTTACTCAGGCAAATATACTACCAGAGCCATAGCAGCTGTGGACAAGGACCCTCCACAGATGGTCCCTTTCACCATCAGCCAGCAACAGGAGCAGCTGTGGACAAACTTGCTCTGTTTCTCACTCTGCTTCCTTTCCTTTCCCTTCCTCTGCCTTTTGGGTCACCCCCTAGGACATTTTTATTGGCATCACTGTGACACTGCAGGAGCTGGCACATGAAGCTGGAGGCCGATACAAGCATTACTCACCTTCCACTACCACCATTGCAGGTTTTGAATAGGCTGTACCCAGGCTGTTCTTGGCTACACATCGATATTGTCCTGCATCTTCTCTCTGAACGTTGTGGATCCTTAAATTCCCTGAATCAAGGACAGCAACACGAGCACTCTCCTGCCAGAGAAAGGAGAGATCAAGGTGAGGTCTTTACACACAGGCTGAACAGAAGCAGCACCAAATATCCACTTGCAAAGACTGGGTTTACACACGTGTAAATTGTTTGTGTTGTCCTACAGCTGAAGGATTTGAGGCCAGGTCCCCTGCCGAGTGTTATCACGACACCCACCCTTGTTTGCACATCAGCTTCAAAAGCCACCTGAATCTTAGCTAAGCAGCTCAGTAGCTCTTATTTCTGAGAGCACTCACAAGTGTATTCAGCAGCATTTGGCCATGCTTAGTAGTAATAAATACATATAGTATAAAATATAGATACACAGAAACTGTTTGTTTTGCAGGCAGAATTATTGCAGATGCAGACATTTATGAGATGAGCCCTGGATTTTTCAAATGCTTGCTTCCTAGCTTCTAGAATTTACAAATGCTGTAATAGATGCTAACACTTTAACACAGAACATTTAGCTAATAGTTAGCATTAATTAAATTTCATTCTCTGCTCACCTTTACAACTGTTTCTCCTTTGATCCATGAAACAGAAGGTTTTGGATTCCCCATTGTAGTGCAAGGAAGAACAGCCTTTAACCCTTCTATTATTTCCACATTTGTGGGCGGTCGCGTTATTTTGGGTCCTAAAATTTCAAAAGTCAAAAATTAAAGCTGAACTGAAGCTAAGAGATACCAGAAGAGGCCAAGTTCAGAAGTGACAACAAAATCTCTGCTGCTTTTTCTGTACATTGCTGAAAGATAGAGCAGTCTTAGTAGGTCGTGAGCTGCCTTGGAAAGAAAAGAACTTTCTTAAGCACAGCATTCAGAGTTTCAGTTGATGGACACAAAAGCACCTAACTTGCATGGGTTATTTGCTGTCAGGAGTGGAGTTTGACAGTCATTTGAATTAGGACCTGGACTAAAATCCAAATCCAGAGAAGAGTATTTCCAATAATGAAGAACATTTGCATTCCAGGTTTTGACATTCTTCACTGCATAAACAGTGTCTTGTGTGAAAGCTCATATCTGCAGTAAACCAGTTTTGAAATAGTTTTAAACCAGGCTTGTCTCTAGCTCAAGAAGAAGGGCAGGTAAACTCAACTAATGTCCCTAACTGAAGCATTTAAAACTACACTAGTAAAAAGGAGAAAGGATCCTTAAAGAACAAAACAATCAAACTCCGTTAAACTTAATATGGGACAACTTTACATTAATTTTACCCAAAGAAAAACATGGCTTAGCTTACTCTGAGCTTGAGTAAAAAAGATCTTCATCTCAATGTTTGGAGAGATCTGATGTTTTGCCTCCCTTGCACAATACCGAATCAGCAGAAAAACGACCTTCAGCAAGCATGACCTCCTGGCTCCCACCTGCAGGCAACTGGGGTGCAAGAGAGCCCCAGAATTACCAGACCTGGAGGATCACCCTCATGCTTCAGCCAGGATATAGCTCAGCTACCCTTTCAAGTGTTTATGTAAATAATTGCAGCCATGTGAGTTCAGCTTCACTGAGCTCAGCACGTATATAGCCCTTTGCAAGAACCAGTTCTCTGCCTTCCACGTGGGATGATGACATTTGCACCGTAGTGCTCCAGACCTTTCATGATTACTGCTAAGAACATCTGAACAGCATTTACTTGCTTTTGCCATCCTTAGGTATAAATCTGATTAGGGAAATCTTGTGTTTAAAATTCAGAAGGGATTTATGCAGTATTACTACAGAGGTCTAATCTATCAAATTGTGCGGTTTCTACAAAGTTCTGTACAAAGGTCGTTCTTCAAAGCATTGGTTTTTATCCTCTGCCATGCAAACAGTCCCTCTGATCCTAGCACAAGTGTGTGCTGTTCAAAGTGAATAATGATGACTGCTTTTAGTTAAGATCCAGTATGCCATGTCTCTGCTTCCAGAGACTGCACCCAGCCCCATAAGAACATTGGTGTGCCCTGAACACAGACCCTCAGGAGCCATACCGGGGGGTGGGGGTCTGCTCAGGATCTCAATTACATGCTCAGGTGATGTCAGGAACAAATTACATTCTCACTTACGCATTTTCACTTGAAGAGCCCCACAACTCTGCGCGGCTGCTCCAACCCCGTTATGCGCTGTGCAGCAGTACACCCCATCATCACTGTCCTCCACGCTCAAAATGGTCAGGAGCTGCCCGTTCCTCTGTATGCTGTACCGGGTGTCGAACAGCCTGCAGGGCACAGCACAGATTGTCAGGGATGAGGGGACAGCCAAGAACGGAGAGGGGGAATTGAATTTGTATCTGCAGACTACCGATGGCAGTACAAACAGCAATATGTCTTGCTTTTTATCTTCAACCTGCAGAGAGAAGGGAATGCACTGAAAATGTTGAGCTGGGACTCAAGATTCGGTTGGGTCCTCAGTAGACCATGCAGTTCCTGACTGCCACCAGCATGGTGGCAATTCTTCCTCCAGTCAGGTATTGCTTAAGTAAGTAGGTATCACGGTTGGATTTCTGTCAGGCCAAGGACAGGTACGAGCACAAGTAATCTCAACCACCTGGGTCCTGTTTTAGGTATAATCACTCAGTCCAAAGAAAGGATAGCCCATATAGGAACTGGAACCGGTTGATGTTTTTTAAAGAAACCTTCTTCAGAATTTTTTTTTTTGAAAAGGGTTTTTTCACTAAACAGATAATGTTATGGAAAGCTTTTACTGTTGTGAAGAAAAGATGCAAACCAAAAACCAAGTACTTTTGTGTCTGCATCCAGGAGTGGTTTTGTCTATTTTTTGGAAAAAAAGCCAAACCAACAAACAAGCAAAGAAATGTGCTGAAGAAAAAAAGACATCTAAAGATTAGAGGATGCAAAGCTGGCTACAGTTTAATGACAGTGGGCTTTAATCTGGAGGCTTCAGAGAAGTCAAGAAAAGCCCTGAAGCTGGAGCTACAAAGGTATGGGATATTGTAACAAAATCTGCGGAGCAAAGACCAATTCTATATGTGAGTATCGTCAGTGTGTGGGGGGATGTGTGCGTGTACATGTGTGAGAGCAAGGGAGAGACAGAAGGAAAGGTGGTGAGAAAGCAGAGGGCTGATCTCTGATTTTCATTGCAAAACTGGAGAAGCATAGCAAAACTTTAGTGGAACAAGATTTGCATTCATAAATTCCTCCATGTTTGATTTTTCACACCTTCGTTGATGCTTTTTGGAAGCATTTTCATGCAATTGGCCTCTGATTCTGACAAATGTTAGCAAAAAGGATCTGCGCTGAGGATTGTCTCCCAAGCTATCACAACTACCTCATGTCTAAGTATGTCCTGTTTTGTCTTTTACTGTTAAAAATCTTACAGCAGTCACCAAGTAATCAGAATGTGCCATTTATGGTGTTACAGGCATATCTTTTCTTTCAACAGCCTTTCAACTTTCACTGTTGTATCTCCCTCATCTTTCCACCCTGGGAAGAAAATACAATTAACTCATCTGTTGTGTAAAAGACACTCAGGCTCCATTCCATTCTTTCCCTGAGGAAGGCTCACACTGGGCAGCCCTGCCCTGGGAAATGGGGCAGGTAACCATTTCACTTAACACAGGGCACGGCTGGTCTACCTGCACAAGTTTTGATGCCAAAAGCCAAGGTGCTTCCAGAAGAATAGCTCTGACAAGAGCTTCTGTCCTGGCACTGTTCCCATTGAAGCTGAATGTTTACATGCTGTTTTGTTACGAAGGTTAGCGTAGCTCTTTGTTCAAAGTACTGAGACCTTAGCAAGAGAAGAAAATTTTCTAAATAAAATAACTGATATTTATTGCTTGCAATAACAAGCCCCTTTGAAGTTTGATATATACACACACAGAGGCACTTTATTTTTTCTCAGAAAAAGTCCATTAATCTGATCCTCTTCCATTGTACAAATATTTTCATCAGTGTTCTTGGAAAGTAACAGAAGTATTTTCAGCTGGTCTATCTCCCTGTCTTTGGTCTGAGCTTTTGTATTGGTCAGCACTGACTTTTAATGCCATCACAACTTTGGGAAAGTGAAATAGTTGCTGCTATTAATGTTACTTCAGAAGACCCAGCAAAAGAAGAAGCACCTGAGTTCTCTGGCCTCACCAGCAGAGCTTTTTTGACCAGTATTTTCCTTTTTGGTCAATATTATGAAATGTGCACTGTATCCCAGAGAGAGTGTGATGAGTTTTAGAAAGTTGTGCTGGGCTTCTGGAAGTGGGGACCGGGGTGAGAAAAGATCTAGTTTTCATATGAACTTAGAACATAGAGAGAGTGAAATTTTAAAGATCATGGAGAGGAAAAGGCATATAATCACCATGGTCTTGAATGAATGGCTTCCCCTCCCAGCTTTGCTTTTCAGGCATGGAAGAAATTAGGAGAAAAGTAACCTGATTTGGAAATAACATCCATGGAAATCCAGACCTCCATCCTACAACAAGGCTGGGATCAGAGGTTTAGGACAGGGATTTTGCTAAGGTTCTGTTGCAGGCAACGAAAAAAAGATTTCTGAAGGCCAGCATGCATATGTATAGCAATCTGCTCTTCCCCTGTTCTTAAAGGGTCTTCCTAGCAGTAAGGCCTGCTTCTGCTGCTGGTTTATTTGGAGTCTCCCAAGCCAATGGTTCAAGGGCTCTTTGGATTTTCAGGAATCGTGCTTGTGGTGACCATCTGCCTAACATGGACATCTCTTGTGGAGAATGGGCCTTAACTGTGTTACACAAGGATTGTTCTGTAATTTTCCCTTATAGAGGGAGTCACTAACAGTGACCTGGAATGAGAAACTGATGGGAAGCCATGTGTCAGATGTTATGTGATTTCAGAGTTGGAAGATCAGGTACAGTTTACTTTGCAAGAACCTGTCTACAGCAGCAGAGTTAACGCAGTGGTAGCAGCTTCCAGAACGTTATTTCCAAGTCTTCCTTCTTCAGTAGCACCTTGATGACTTGTGGTTAATATCTGAGAGTGCATGACACACGACAACCACAAAACAGTTTCCTACAGTCAGATCCAGCACCAGAAGCAAACAAGAATGGCATGATATGACCCCTTCCATGCAAAGTTTCCAAATACATTGCAGACACTCAGGCAAAAAGTCTGGCAATAATCCTTTCAAATATTATAAAGCATCCTCCTCCTTAGTAAATGCGTAAATTGAGCAACAGAGCAGATTGCATTTTCTGAAGCTGGAGAGCAAATTCCTTGCACTGCTTGCAGCAAAAAACAACTGTCTCCAAGGTCAAGTGTGTGAATCCACTAGCACCCCCCTGGTGCTCCTATCACTGCCTAAGGAATGCAGACTCCTGTATAATTACAGCCACTCACCCTCCTCCCTGCCACAGACCCATTTTGATGCTTCCAGATATTTCCTTTATCATGAAAGAAACTGATGGTTTTGGAAGGAGATGCTAGAGAGGGCTTGGGCTGCTCCCTACCTGATGGGAATGCTGTTGCGTGTCCACGTAATCTCTGGCTCAGGGTACGACTCCACTATGCAGACAAACTTGGCGATGTCCTCTACCAGCACATCCACAGTTTCCAGAGGAGTGCTGATGAAGGGAGCTGTGAGAAGGAAGAGGAAATGAGAAAACCTCCCAGTGCCTCCTGGATAGAGGTTGCCAAACCCCTTTGGTGGAGGCAACTGTGTCCCTGCAGGGTCACCCCAGGGATTTTTCCTCAAGGCAGAGGTGCTTTGCACACCCTCCACACATTCGCTGTAATACAGGTCTCTCTGCATTTGTAGCTGCAGCCTTCTGTTGTTTTGCTGCAGGTTTTGCATTTTCCCTTGTGCTCTCTCCAGAGAGTGTAAAACAGAGGGACCCAAGCATGGGGAATCTCCAACAAGCCCAGTGTGTCCCTTGTTTCTAACCCTCCTCTCCCCCAAGGTGCATGGCACCCGGTGGCATACTGCGAGGACAGAGGTGAGGCTGTCCCCCTGCTACAAGGATGGCATTGCATGGGCTGGAAGTGCAAGGAACAGCACACAAATGGAAGCTTAGCTGACCTGCCCCTGGGGTGGGCATAGTGCCTCCTTATTAACATGATGCATGAGATTTGGGCTTCTGTGTCATTAATACGAGATTTGTTCCGCTCAACTATTTCTCTCTTTTTAAAAGAACAAAACTGTTATATAGCACTATGCTTTTCAAACCTAGGCTTGTAAAGGCTCTTCAAGTCTTCCAGAGTTGTGGCATGACTAGCACATATTTTTTTCTCACCTATTCTAACCAAGTAGCACCAGGGTTAGAAGTCTAATAGCTGTGTCTGGTGCTTATTATCACAGACCTGTCATCATACATTATTTGAATGTATCTTTAGAAACATTTTTTGTCACCCTGGTAAAAGACTGGAAGCACGTCTGGAAGGGATCAAAGGATATGTGTAGTGAATCGCTTCCCCTGTGCATGGTATGCATTGCAGCCATTGCCTCCAAAGACGCCTGAATTACTTTTAATCTATGGCTGTGAGGGACACACATCCAATATTTGTTTTACTGGATTTCATTGGCAGCTGTGCTGAGATAAACTAGTTTCATACCATGTTCCTGAAACAGCACCTTGAAAATGTACAGTGGATACAGGAAACTTCCTGCTCCTCGCTGACTGTAGGAGTATCTGGCACACTGCATGTCTTTTCACAAGACAATCCTTCCTGCACAGTATCTGCTGGCCCTCATCAGTACAAAAAGATTTAAATGCAAGCAAAAAATAAACTACATTAATATTACCCCTCCTAAAAAAAAAAAAAAAAAAAAAGGCAAAATACAAAATACAAAACACTCCAATTTAAGTGCCTGAGAATAATAAAAAGTCTTTACCTTAGTGCTCTTTGAATTTACATAGGAGTGAAAATTAGAATGTTATTGGAGTTCAGCTGGAATGAAGCTAGAGGAAGAAAGGATTGGCTTCCGCTATCAGGTTTATGTAAAGTCCTAATGCTTTTGAAATGTCATTAGAATTAATCTGCCTCAATAATATTTCTAGATTATAAAACTTCAGATTGCATAATTGGTAATGCCTATACTTTACATAAAAAGATCTTAAAACTACAGCTAAGGTAGCAGTAAAGATTATATTAACTAAACATTAGTTAAAAAACGTCTGTGTCAGATTGATTGTTTAAGATCACTGCTTCAAATTGTATCAAGCTTCAGTTTATAGGGTCATTTTGGGTCACGCCAGATAGAAGTCATCATTTGTATGCCACCACAGATGAATCCAATGCCAGTGAAACCAAATGGAAGATTTTCATAAAGCATAAATTTCTCTGTTACTAAAGGTTGTCTTAGGACAATGACCCCTCCACTGATGGCTATCCTGCCTACTTCAAATGGGACATTGCTATTTCGTGACAGAGTTTATTGGGTTTTGATAGCATTAAGCCTGTCTGAAATGGAGTTTTACAACCTAATTTTATATAGCATGTTTTTATTGCTTTTGTCCGCATGCCTTGATCTCTGGAAGGATGTTTTTTTAATCTTGAGAAACGTAAATTTTTACAGCAGTTAAAATTCAAAGCAACGGGCTTTATAACTGTGTTGTCATGATAAGCATGGCCATTCTCACGAAGAGCAAAGTTAGATTTGTACCAACAGCCAGTTTATTTATTAAATAAATTCACTAGCAACAGTTAAGTACTTTCATGGTATCTCTTTAATTCAATGTATGACAAAATTATCTTTAGCCTTATTGCCTACGTGCGGTCTGAGCTGCCACCTCCTGAAAGCCAGCATGCGACAATTAAGGCAGAATCAAGCCCCATACTCATAGAAAATACTGTCCGAACCAACAGTACTTTACCTATGGTAAAAAAAAGTAGAAGGGCATCTTTTTTTTTATAGCCATCTTCCCAAATTCTACATCCTCAAAGAGTAACAGCGGTGTGTAATTTTCTCATATGCTCTTTTTTTACCTTTCTGATGTTAAAACTGAGTGCTGGGCCAGCAGGGAGATGAAAGCAGTGCTCCTGCAGCTGGGGCGAGGGGGCAGAGGGGCAGGAGGCCAGGAACATGCGGTGTGTCTGCAGGGGATAGTGGGTGGTGGAGCGCACCGCCATTTTGTCATGAGGCAAAGAGGGAGCCCCAAAATGGCTGAGCCGGTGCCTGCTTCTAAAAGCCACCCAAAAGAGTCAGGTGTGGGTGTCAGCCTGTGTTCTCTCAGGAAAGCAATCAACACTTACCATGCCTTCATTACTAGATTTTAACATGGGCAAATAAAATCTAAACATGTGGATATATTTATCATAGAAATGGCCTCAGACCTTTCTGTGCACACCCATTGAGTCTCTCTGACATTTTTTAGGTAGCCCTATGTCTTTAAATAGCATTGAAAAATCAATTAACTTACATATCTCTAAAGCCACACAGGTACCATTTTTCTGGACGTCAGCTATAGTTTCCAAGATAGCAAAATGACCCAAGGCCAGTCACGGGGCCATGAGAAAGCCAAATCCCCTTCTATCCCCAGCCCACCAGAAGCTCCCAAGTTGCTTGGCTTTGGTTTTGGATTCCCACTTTGGAAACAAGACAAGCCAGGCAAACAAAACAAAGGATATAACAGAGCTAGTCTGCCCTGCAGCACTGCAGATGCCCAGAGATACTGCAGCTCCTCTAGTCAAAAGCTGCTCAATCATGTTTCCAGCTCGTGGTGCACAACCCCTATAGGGCATCACTGGGCTGTAGTTTCAGCCTTTCCTGGGGAACAAGGCAATTCAGCTACTTGCGGTGTTTTAGGAAAGGATGTGTATCTCTTTGTTGCACTACGCCACCAGCAAAAAATCAATCCCTTTCCTCTTCACTTTTCTTGCCTCTCCAATCCTGTCTTACCACAGCTTTCAAAAAGACCAGCCTTCACCAACTTACTTTATTGCCTTAGGAAAAAATTAACACATTTATTTAAGAACTTTTTCTAAAAAATTGACCTCTTTTTCTTTCCATTTTGAGGCCAACCTGACTAACAATGGTAAGAGCACAGCCCTGCAAGACCAACAATGTTGGCCTGACAGGTGACTACCGGCATCCTCCTTGAAGTTTTTTTATTTTGTTTTCCTGAAACTGCAACATTTCTGATACAGTTTGAATGGCTCCTGACAATCACCATGCAGCAGTATGTGTGCCTGTGTCTGTGTCTATGCATGCACACAACAGAGGAAGAAGATATAATAACTTTTATGCGGTATGCAATACAAACCATGCATATTTGTATTTATATATGTATGCTCTGTAAAGACATTATAGCTATTTACTTCTTCTTTGATATCTATATGTTTATAAGCATACACAGGCATGTGGAACACCACAAATCTTGGACTCTGCAGCAGTGGGTGCTACCAGCCATTAAAATCTGTAAGCTTCCTTTGACATGACAAATGTCCATCCCACTCAGGCTGACTCCAAAGGTCTCCCCTGCCCATTACAACAGGACTACATGCTCTTCCCAGACAAAGAACCTTCAGTCCCAGATACAAATATGAGATTATTTTCACTGCTATCCTTTTAAAAAGTGACATGACCACTGAAAGCAGCACATTTTCATCCTTTTCAGGAATGCTGCTGCACCACCCACCCCACCATTACCAGAGACTTCTTCCGCTTTGTAAAACCTCCTTCAGCAAGTGGCAGAAGCAGAACAGGGCAAAAGCCCCTCTGAACAAACCTTTCAGGGGCATTGTGGCCAAGCTGAAGGCTGCCAGAGTGAGGACGTGCACCAGGGGGACCTTCAGCAGGTCATTCATGTTTGATCCAGGAGGCATCTGACTCCTTCAGGCAAGGCGTGTGGATCTCCCAGCCGGCTGCATTTCGGACGGTGGTGTGCGAGCAGTGCTTCTCTGCTAATGACGGAGCGGGGTCTGCAGGATCTAAGTATAATCAGGAATTCTCCCACCCGGCAGCAGTGATGGACATGGCCAGCTGGGGCGTATCCACTTTGGTCAGTGTGAAAGCGTGGGGCTCGTGAAACAAGAGAAAGCAAATCCCTTCTGAATTCCTTCTAAGCAAACAGACAGGAGTACAATGGGAAAATGCATTTCCAAGGCAGTACCCTATCCCAGCACTGCAAAGTCACCAAGTCTTTATTTCAGCACCATGGAAGTGCAGTGGTGGAAAAAATACTTGCCAGTGGATTTTCCTTCAGCTTTGTCCCTCTTCTTTTCATTTTTTCTCCTCTGTCTCTCCCCAACTCTGCCTCCGTCTTATTATAACCTTTCATGATTGGCTGCAATATGCCACCTGTTGCCCTGCATTTCTTTTCTTAACAGATGTATTTGCTAGAGGTTGGCACTGGGGGCTGAAAGTGTCCTTCTTTGCAAAGGAGATGATTGGTGTTTGAGAACTGCTGCAGCACACTGAAAAAGCAGAGCCTTGTCCTGGAAACAGACCCCCAAAAAAAAAATTAATATCCACAGTGGGAGTGACATTTATACCCTGGGAGAAAAGGACCATTTAATTTCAACATCAATAGTAGCCCAGAGGCATGGGTAGAGGCTTGCCGTAGCCCAAGGGAAATACAACTGCTGAGTACTGACATTATGAATCCTTCAGAAATATCTTATTATTCACCAGGTCTCTGCCTAAAGTGAAAGACTGAAAATCAGAGCTCATTTTCTAGGAAGCTTTAGAGGAGCATCGGACCTGAGGCAGTCTCCTGAATAACACAGTCATGCCCCATCCTAAGCACAACAGTCTTCATCACATAATCTTTTTCAAAAAATGCCACGTCATTTGTACTCCCTGTTTTTCCAGCATAAATGTTTATATGAAGAGTGTTTGCAATCAGTCTTGCCACTGTGGAAAGGCTGATGTGGGGGTAACATCTGTATGAGCAGAAGAGAAAAAGACGAATAAACAGGCTGGGGAGAATCTAATTGATGATGATGCCCTGGGAACAGGACTCCAGATACTTTTCATCATGTTATCAGCAGACGGGATGTGAGCTTTACACTAAAAGGTATGGTTTGAGGAAAGGGAATGTGCAGTCGTAACATATCACCATAAAAGGTTCTGTGAGATCTCTGGAATTTCCTTTACATGCTGAACCTCTGGGTTTCAACCACTTCATAACAGTCATTTCTGCAATTAACGTCTATAGTTCGGCAGTGTTTCCTCTGAGGAGCAAATGGAGTAAAGCTGGCCAACCTATGCATGTGTGAATCCCAATGGTTTGGCATGGCGTCATAATGGCAGTGTTACTTTGGGGACATGCAACAGCTGATTAGGAGCAAAGACCCCTAGACAAGTGTTCCTCTGAAGATGAATAAAGGCAGAAGCACTCACCAAACTTGTGTCAAAGATCTTCCAGAAATTCTGGAGCTAGCAACAACAACAAAGCAAAACAACAAGACAACAATGAAACAAAAATAATCCTACAAGGGAACAGAGAAATCCTGACTTATGGCTGAACTTAGAAATATTTCTTTTGTTTTATTTAAGTCCAATCACATCCAATTAATCCGCTCCATAGAAATGCAACTTGGTCTTTTAGGGTAAAATTGTCTCCATGGAGGGACTTGACCAAAGACCTCTACATCACTGGATTCTTGTCTGGGCTGTGTTCCAAGGACTTTGAAACTGCACTATCCGGTACCAGTCCAAAAATTAATCTTTACCTTTTGCTTGCCAGTTACAGCATTTAGAAATCACATGAAACAGCGATGGTTGTTAAATATTAATAATGCCTTTGCATTTTTAGGATTACCGAACTGCTCCCAACCTCTCATTTCCTCTGCTTTACAGGTAGGGCTAGCAGTGTCGACAGGGTGGACTGGGAGGACTGGTGGGCCCATAACCCATTTTCCTCTGCTACACTGCTCAAAACTGAAAGGATGTAAATTTACATCATAAATGGGAGTAGAGATGATACATGTGCACGAGATGGAGTTATTTTGTTCTGCAACTACACATGCCATACAGCTAACAAACTATATATATGAGAAGCTAGTGATCATCTGTGTCCATTATGGAAAGAAGTTTCTGTATAGAGTGAAATCAGTGGAAATTAAGTACTAGTGACACCAAATTTTCTTTGATTCCAAGCATTTTCCAGGTTTACCTTATAAAAGCAAAATGTTCCTTTCATTTTTACTCCCAGTAGTTACAGGTTTGCTGTTTGTTGGGTGTTGGGGCTTTTTTTTCTAACAAAGCTGAGATGCATACAGTTGACAGCTAATTGTTATTTACAGCTGTTGTTATTTGTAGTCATGCCCCAAGGCCTCCGCCAAGATGAGGTTCCAGCAGCCTACACAAGTAATTATGAGAAGCAGTCCCTGGCTTTGAGGTGTTGCAGGCAAAGCTCTGTTCCCACAAAGATTTGTGTACAAGCTTACCTTTTCCACGGAAGTTGGTTCATGAAATTCAGTGCACAAAGACAACGTGTGCTAGTGTGCTCATTAATCTAGCTACCTTTTTTCTCTTTGCAAATTGTTTGCAGAGTGACTTTTAATAAATACAATATTTTTTAGTAAATACATAAACACAAAGAAAGTCAGAATTCTTGAGAGTTTGTTGAGTAGTTCAGATAACTGTCTTCCAGGTAATGAATTGCTTGGCATCCCCCCCACCATGAAGAGGGAAAATTTGCTCTTCACTGTTTGCAGAACAGGACAATGCTGGAATTTTTCTTTGTATACCTCATCTCTTCTTCCTTTGTCCATGTGCTCTGCTGGAGGCTGACAGTTTTACACAGTAATGCAACATGATTTGATCACTGGATACTTTGAAAACTGTCTTTTGCCCCACATCACCATCTGGGATGTCATCTCCCAAGGTGGTGCCAGGTGTTCATCCAAGTGGACAGGCTAGGGAAGGTATTTCCAGCAGAAAGTGTCCAGCTAGGGAACAAACTCCTTCTTGCAGAGGGACCCAATTAAGTTGCTTTGTCAATGGCCCCAGTCACCCAGAATCTCGTGATTCACACAGAAATATCCAAGTCAGCACTAACCAAGCCTGACCGGTGTCCATTTTAATGCAATGTTGTGAATGTCAGTGCTGGCAACCTGCCTGAGTAAATACAGAGGCCACTAGTCTTCAGCTTTAGTGCTGCTGCTCCTGCAGTCACCTTTCTGAATGCAACACAGACATGGTCCTGAAGCATGAGACCAGATCTGAAGCTTTATACAATAGGCTAGGCTATTTTTACTTGCTTTTCAGCAGCAACGAGAATCAAAAAAATGACTGGGTCACTGTCCTGGTTTCAGCTGAGGCTAGGATTCAGCTCAATTCATATACATAACAATCAAGCCAGAAAAAGAGTGAGCTCTAACCTGCCAAGGTAACAGATGAGTATAGATACAAAAGACAAGTAGTCTTCAAATCCCAAGCTCCCGTGTCACTGCTCCAAGCCTCTTCCAGCCATCACAGAGCTCAGAAGGACACAGAGCCCAGAAGGATGTATACTGTGTGGCCTTTCCCTGAGATGCATGCGTGTACATGTCCCTGCACACACTAACCCTGTGCTTGGTGCAGTCTTGCTGCTTCCCACCTCAAAGCTGCTGGACTCTCAAATACAGGCATCCCCACAAAACATTTGACAGTGAAACCCATCTGACCATGTGAGCCTGCACATGTGCCTTCCTACACAGAAATGAATTATGGTGTCATTGCCATATGGGCCCACCATACCTCCCAGTCCACCCTGCCCACGCCGCCAGTACTACTTAAATGCAGCACACACTCCTGGGTGTATGGCATGGAAAGGGCACCTCTGACAATGCATGCCAGCATTTGGGGAGGAGGTAAACACCATTTTAGCTCTTTTATTACACATTGTAACTCACTTCTTTACAGTGATCCTGAGTGGAAGCAGCTGCTACCACCACCAGCTCCAAGGGATTTAACCCAACCTGCTACACACATGGTCAATAAGGAATTGTTGCTTGTGTCAGTAATAGCAAATCCTGTATTCAGTGTCACATGTGAGGGAATAAGCTATGCTGCTGCTGTTCATTACCCTGCACTTGTCGGGGTTTTTTTGTTCAGGGTTTGAGTTTTTTTAATTGTCAAAATGAAGGAAAGGTTTTTCTCTAAAGTCCTCTAAGAAACACAGACCCATCCCAAAGCCCCACTTATTGTGTTTAAGTTGCAGGGTTTCAGGCACACTTAGCTGGCCTCTGCCCCCAGCCATCTGGACAAATCTCCGATGTCCTACTAATATTTCAACACTTACTGAGCTCTGATACCTGAATCTAAAACGGTCATCTTTTCTTCTCCTGAGATTTTGTGGGTATTGGGAAATCTAAGATTTGCGTTAATTTCTTGCTATTGTCTTGCTATAAACTTTCCTGTAATTTTTTCAGCTCACACGATCTGCTAGTGACTAAGGCCAATCTAATCTGCTGGCCTATGTTTTGTGGTGGGGCCAAATTATGTAGTGTTATGAGCTCTAATTACTATAGTGAAATAGTGTAACTACTGATGAAAGAGGAAGATACCCTGTCATTCAGCTAGCTAACTGTGCACTAGTGTATATAGCACAGAAGGTGAGCTGAATGCAGGTTTTTCATAATATAGGAAATTAATTTATCTGTGCAGAAAAACCTGTCCCCTATTCCATTGTGCTGCCCACAGCAGTGAGCCCCACACTGTAACAGGGAAAAAGCTCCCACCTTCAATAACCCTTTTCTCTCTGCAGGGATAATGCTGTCACTGCGCTGAGCTGGTGGGAGTCAGAGGTGCCCACGTTTCTCCAAACAGAGATGCTACAAGCAAGCACACCCCTTGTTCCCCAGACTCCGATTTCAGTCCTTCATCCTCTGGCTGCCATCAGAAGACTTCACTCTGCAGGGTCAGGGTGGTGGCCAATGCACAAAACATGCTCTCCATCACATGGTACCACAACCCAGCAAGCAAGAAAGAAAACCTACATTTGCAAACAGTTAGAGCAGAGCCCTGACTGAAAACCCCAGGGAAGTGGGGAAAGGAGGGACGTGGTGTGGATTTCCAGGCCACAAGGACTGTGCAGAGGAGAACATCTCCCTACAAAAACCCTTCTTGAAGAAATGAGGAGGTGCTTCAGGACAGGAATGTGTTAGGGATATAACACATTCCATTGACTTTGATCCCAGAATACTTCACCTTTTAAAATCTCTCTCCCAGCAAGAAGTAAATTCAACCTCGGCTTGATGATGGTGATGTTAGCAGTTACTGTGTGAATACAGGCACTATGAAAAAAATAGAATCTGGCTATTTCATACCAGAATTCCTGTGAGTAATATTTTTATTATTGTCAGCACCTCTTTAAAACAATCAAAACTAAAACCAAGGAAAAGCAAAATGAAATAAATCTGTGTACTGTGATGCCTTGTATCAGATTGAAAAATGTCCAGTTTTAAATCTCTGTCATTACTTGTTGTTCTTCATTACAGTTTTAGAGTGTGGAGGAGCAAAAGCCAAGAAGCAGGAGATCATAGGTGTGCCACAAGACAAAAAAAAAAAAAAAAAAAGTTCCGTTTCAAACATACAGCTTCTAGCACAACTGGCTTTGAGTGGAAGATTGTGGCCCTGTACACAGTGTAGAAATTAGCTTTCCTAAGTGATTTGTATTCATTGGCCTGTAAATACCTTTCCCACCTGTCACTATGGCATCTCTGAAATGCCACAGCGTCTCTCTGGAGCAAAACAGGGTCTGGAAGGTGTTACAACATGTGGGTGTGGTATGAAGAAACACTCAAGTTTCAAAATGACCTGCATCCATGCAATATCGTGTCTGCCAGTAGAACAGAACACCCAAAATGGAGCTGCCACGTCCTGCCAGCAATGGCAGGCTGCCACAACCTGTTGCAGGAGGTGTGCAACACACAAGTCCCAGGGGCACCCTATCCACTTTAATTTCACTGAACCATGCACAGCGTGCTGCAACATGTGAAACATCTCCATGAGCTTTTTCTGGATGAGATAGCTTTTTTCTGTTGCTGTGACAGGAAGAACTTTGCAGCATGTGTAGCCCAGGAGTAGCTAATGATATTTTTAGACACTGCACCATATGCTGAAAAGCATTTTGGGGGGCTTCAGCTATATGCATTAAAAACAAGAAACTAAATTCTGCCTGAGTTAACCCTAGGCAACCACACTGACGTCAATGGAGTGTAACTGAGAGCAAAAGGTTGCCTGTGATCTTTATTTCTTAAGAGTTCACCTGCTGCTCATTTGAAGCCATAATCCTTGGTGACATGCCAGTCATTTCTATGTGAGAGAGGCCTCCTTTCTATGAGAAATCAGGTCCCAGTAAGAACTTCATTCAATGTGATGTTCTTGGCTATAGTGTTTTGGACTATCCCAACATCTATCTGCTACAGCAGTCTCATTGACTGCCATGTGAATGCTGCTGCCTCTCGTTTGGAAGCACCACAATTAATATGGCAATGTGGATATGTCTCCTTAGTCAAATGGTGGGTCTTTAGCTGAAAGACATGTCCAATACCTTCAGCACATTTAACAGCAAACACTGCAGTGGTGATATGCACTCAGATGACTGATGAGAGGCAAGAAATGAGAGCAGAACCAGAGACCCAAGCCTCAGGAAAATGTCCTTAACAATGCACAGCTCCCCACGGTGATCAGCCCCTGCATCAGCTGCGAGGGGACTGAAGCCGTGGCACTGCTTTCTGCAGGAACCACAGGGGAGTTCTTTGTCCCAGCAGCACAACCTTGCTTGCACACCCCTCCGAAGCTTTTGCAGCCTTGCAAAAAAGCCTATAGGACACAAAGGGTGTTGAGAGGAGAGAGTCCAGGAGCCCATAGGAAGCTAAAAAAGAGGATAGGTGTGGGATTTTTCACATGCCTGATGATCCTAGGGAAGAAGACTAGACAATGAGAAGAAAATTCTGCAGCCTCTGAATTGGAGGTGGCATTTATGACCATCCATGCTTTCCTGCCCCATATTTATAAGCACTGTCCAATATTTTTCCTTAGGAGTTGGTTTGGTCTGGAAAAAGGGCTAGAAAATGGAAGACCTGATCCAAAACACTGGCGTATCCACAGGAGTAGTCCTTTAACTTCTGTGGACTTGGCCTGAGAGTCCTGTCTCTGCCTGTTGATGTATCATCATTAAACTTGTTTGAAGCAAGGGCACTATCCACAGTCTGTGGGCCTGGCACTACAGCCCAAGGGTTTGGCCAGCACAGTGTGCTTCTGTCATTTAAGATATTGTGAATAGTTAATGAATGGTGGATCAGCAGTGCAGCCAGCCAGGAGATAATGCAGATGGGGGGTCAAGGGGCTGCACCAAAACCTAAACCGAAATTGCCTTGTGGCTAACTTCTTCACCATTTGATATCCATCTGTTGTGGAAGGAGTGTCAAAGGACAGAATTCACCTTATGCCCTGTAGAGATGGTCATAAAGCAAAACATTTTGACTCAAAAACTGTACAGGGCAAAAGTCACCCTGGGTAACTCTGTGAGACCCTGAGACTCGGAAGATGGGTTTAGAGCCCTTCCCAAGAGCCACAGCTGCTGCTGCTGCTGAGGGTCAAGCAACTTCTACATACGCCTGCCCTGACATGCTGTCCCCAAAGGGCAGCTAGAGGGGGCATTTGCCCATGTGAGGGTCCTTTCTCCCCTCCACCTCCTCCATCCCACCCCAGATGGAGAGGGGGCTTCTGGTCGCTGCTTCAGAAGCAGATGCCCTTCAGAAGCCCTTGGACTTTCTTCCCCACCAGCAACAGATTTGCTGTGGACACTGGATCTCTGTGAGAAGAGGCCACATTAGGAAAACCACATGGATTGAGTGATGCAGATGTTACCCAGAAGTGGTAAGATGCCTGAGCATCTTTGCAGGAGTGGTCAAGGCTTTATCCTGTCCCAGACATCATACTTAGCAAGCAGCACCAAGCTCAGGTCCCCAAAACAGCTTGCAAACAGTCAGTTGTGTCCGTGCTTCCTTGGAAAGCTTTTGTCAGGGGCATTTTCACAGTATTTGCCCTTTTTTCTCTAAGTGTTAATGGCAGCCCTGGAGACAGGTTCTGTGTTTTCAAATTTGAAGTTTCTGTGAAAAAGTCTGACTCTTTTATAATATGATAGTCCTATATGTGAGGCAAAATGCAGTTTCTCTTCACCAGAACTAGAAGCAGTGAGAAGGCTCTGTCCATAACAGCAACTACCACCCACCAGCCTATTTCCATGCTGTTGAACCACGCAAGGTGGATAGCCTCCCGACCACCTGCTGGTGAGGACCCATCCTAAAACCCAAGCCACCCCTGAGAATTGCTTTAGCATGGTCCAAAATGATGCCAACGAGCTCATAAACCAACTAATAGTACAGACCTTAAGCTTCCAGTGCTGGGCACGTTTCCCACTGCTGTGCAATCCACAGATACACACAGGGCTAGAACGTCCAAGTGAAACCAGCAACCACCTTTTAGTGCAGCAAGGAGAGTCTAGCATTTTAGTCCAGACAAAAAAAATTGTCTTTGGGGTATCAGTGTGTTTGCCTCTTCACCAACATACGTGGGCCCCAGAGCTGCTCTCCCCGCTCCTGCCAGTGTGGTTTTCACACCAGCAGAAGCAATCTGAATAGCCTCTCACAAACTACTGTTACTTTCCCTTCTATGCCCAGCTGACTTGGGCAGTTATTAGGCAGCTGCCTACAGCTCTCTGTAGAGAGCCTAGCCCTAACTCTAGAGGCTGTTATCACTGGTGCCAACTGGCGATGCTTGTCTCATCCCAGTAAACCCCTCCCAAACACTGCTGCCTATCCCCTGTGGCACAGTGATTTCTGGTGTCACACTTTGATGGAGGAGGCATTGTCTTCTTCCTATCCGGTTCTCCCCTTTGCCTCTTACAAGTAGGGAAAACCACTGCAAAGGTCCTCAGTGACTGCAGTGGCAACACCACCCACCAGCATTGTCAGGGGTCAGGCAACCTGGAATGCCTGTTCCTCCAGGAGCAACCTCAGGGTGAGAAGGACATGCTCCTGGGGCAATAGACAACTTCATCTTCCCAGATACTGGGACAGCAAAAGGAGGAATCAATTGAGTTTGTAATGTCACAAAAGCACATGGGATGGCTGCACATAGAGTCAAAGTGCACAAATGGGTACTTCACAGCAGTTGTGTCGGTGCTTTCAGACACTGGAAAAAGAAAGATCCCTGCTAACCAGCAATTTGCATCCTGAAGAAAGAAAATTTGGTTTGCTGCCAAAAGTGATATATCTAGCAAACACTTTTTTTTTGCAGACAAGCATGATTTTGAAACTGTAAACATGCCATAGGACATTTGTTAAGGCACCTCCAATGACAGATGCATGACAGGCTCCTAGGGGCTTGCTTCAGGAATGTCAGAAATGCATTACAGATGTACAGCATTCAAAACATTCAGAGAAACAAAAATCCCTCAATTAAGCAATGCTGTCAGGCTGAGGAAATAAGAAATCAAGCTGAAAATATGAACAATAGTTGTATTTTTGAAAATACACTAGTTTCCCTCAGGCATTCAAAAATCATGAGTCAGGTCTTAAAAAAATCATAGCTGGCTTAAACATAATAGTTGGGGGAGGTTAGTAAGCTTGAATTGCCTGCATTATTAAGAGTCACATTTCTGAGTTCTTCTGGAAAAACTAGAAAATGAACTTTATTTTTTTAATAAAAACAGAGGTTCTTACATAATCTTATAGCCCTGGGGGCTGAAGCATTAAGCAGAAGATCAGATAATGTGATAAAATCCCAACAGCTGGAAACGCTGGAGCAAAACTAACTTGTGTAGCCCTGGCAACAGGTTTGGGACCTGGCTTAAGATCCCACATCCACAGGAGTAGTGTGCTCTGGTGGAGTGATTCACAGACATAATTTTTCCATGCTGCAGTATTCAGATGGTGGCTGTCAGAAATTAAATGATAGCCCTGTTCCAGTCAATGGAAAAAGTCCCTAAAGGACAGAATTATGCAGCTACAAATTAACTAACACAATAAAATGTAGAGTTTCAAAGGATCTTCTGAGGTTTTAGAGGCTTTACTTGGGGAGAATGAGTCCCATTGTATTCCAATAGAGGCACCGGGTTCCTCTAAAACTTGTCCCCTATGTATCACATTGTGGTGACGTTCATGTGTAGCATGAGTTTTTGCATTTATTTGTTTGCTAACAACTTGGCTGTTAAGGGGACCTAAAGTTTGGTTCAAAAGAAAGACAAAGTCTCAGCTTCTGACACTTCCGCAAGCCCTTGCAGATGCCTAGGCCCTCCTGGCACAGATCAGAGCTCTTCCCACCAACAAACGCCTCATGCTGGGATATGGCTTGGGAGCCCTGGGCCTCCACCATCACACTGAGGATGGACCTGGGATGAGTTTCCAGTCTTTAAGGATGTCACCATGTACTTTACACAGGGAGAAAGAATTACAATATTTAACTGGGGACAATTCCATATTCAGAAACAAATCCAGAAGTATGGACTTACCCTGAATGTCACATCCTCCATGTTCTTTTCTTTTTTCTGGAACATATACTCCTCTGCCAGACCTTTCATTCACCCCCTTGGATCCACCCACCCTCGACTTGTTACCATACGTCACACACTGACCAAATGTACAGCATGTTTTGCAGAAAGTGTGTATCAACATTTCCAACAAGTGCACTTCATTACAATTTCTGTGCCAAGTGATGCTGCATCTGGACATGGCTCCATTACAAAAGACAGAGCACCATATTAATTTGCTAAGAAAAGAGATATGGATCTTCCTCATCAGAGTTTGCCCTTAAAAGCAAAGATTATGCCAGCATATGCGCTGAAGCCATCCCCTTCTACTGCTCCCTGTTTGTCAGAAGCACAAAATTATACAATCCTTTCTGTGGAGCTGGTATTTGAGCAACTGTGGCAATGTATAGACTCTCCTCCCTCTTATGTGAGCTCAGAGGCACCATGGACACAGGCTTTGTCCCAGCCCAAGCTCTCACAAGGCTTGATAAAAGATCCATGGCTCTTTTTGTGTGCCAGACAAAAACTTACATCCATCAACCCTGTCCTCTGGTATAGCAGGATTTAGGCTGTCACATACAGCACCTCACATTCAGTTAGGTAAGAGAAGCTGGTGTGAGGGTTAATGAAGACCTGCTGTGTTGCAGGCAATGACTCTGCAGTTCTCTCTAAGGCTGCAGAACCTGTCTGTGACAATGCACAATAACCTTCACTGATGGCCAGGCAGGATGGAAGACACTCCTTTGCCTCCATCCTGCAACTACTTGACCTCAACATCACCTCTGGGGTAAAGGAACAGGGACATGTAACCAGAGAGGAGGTTGGGTATGATAGTAGCTACTGCTACTGCCAGTGGCATAACGTAACTTATACATAGCAAGGAGGGCGTTAACACAGGCAGCAGTAAAGAAAGCAAGTGAGAAACAAGCCCAATCACTGCTGAGAGAGGAGACGTGATGGATCCTAAAGGATGTGGAGTTGGCCAGGGGTACGGGGAGAAGCAGAGGCTGGCCTTGAGAGATGAAGGCACTTGGTGGGCTGGAAGTAGGTCTGACAAAGGCAGAGGAGAGGGTAGGTGCTTGGTGATGTATGTCTGAAAGAGACTTGGTGTGGTTACCCTGACCTCACCAATGCATACAACCTGCCTGCTCTGATCTGAAATTACATCCCTGCAACGCAAGCAGGCTCACCTAGACTTTCACACCAAGTGGCTGCACATTGCATATTTCCAATACTGCCTACACTAGGAGAGGTCACAAACCCACGCTGAACACCACCATAAAAAGAACAGATTGATTTATTTGTAGAAAAAGTTCAGATGGAGATGGAGGGACTGCCCTCATTTGCTGCATGTGAGCTAAAAAGTATAACCTGGAGATCTCAAACTGAGAAACTAAGGACCAATCAAGGGCACTAGAACTCAGTGGAAAGTCTGTCAGAGCACAAACTACAATACACCTTGTGCCTTTCTGACCATCTTTGTGCCAGCAGTCTGAATCTGCTGCCATCCTGCTGGCTTTGTAATGCTCTTTAAATCCTCGCTCCAGTATGGAAGCAGTAATCTGTAAGTATCCCCACCAACCACTGGCCACCAGCGGCAGCCAGGTGACTGTGCAACAAGTTAAAGAGGCAGTAATTAACTCGTTCCAGAATAATAGCTTCTCCATTTATTAGCTGCTGTCCTGTAAATCACCTTGTGAGCAGCCATTTTAGTACTAGACAGAGAGAATGGAGTAAGAAATCTAGCCAGAAAATCTCTGACTGCTGTGGCCCAAGGCATGAGAGTGTTTCCCTAGTGGTACCCAGCACTGTGAGACAGCAGAACCCGAGGGCACAGAGAGTAGCCATCACAAAGCTCATGTAATGCTGGGTAGGAGGATAGAGTGGCAAAGAACAGATCTGGTAGATTTTAACCTTGTTGGAGCTAACTGGTGACCTGCAAGCCAGTATGAGTGGCTTGTGGCTCTTGCAGGATTTTCCAGGGGACATACTTCCTCCGGCAGAGTGGTCATAAGCATATGAAGCCCTGCAGTGCTACCCAGCACGAGAAGAGCTATATCGCATACAAAGCAGTCATAGTGAGCAAACCCTGACACCTGGACAAAGGGATAGTCCCAAAACAGCTGTCAAGGGGCCAAAAATTCTAGTGATGCACCTTAATTTTGATGTCTTTATTCATTACAAGCATATTAAAAAATGTAAGTAACAACTCTAATAAACAAAAAAAAAGATGAGTTGTTCTGACATGAATTACAAAGATCTGGTCCACTTCTTTTGCAGAGATATGCGTTAATTTCAAGAGGCTGAATTACAACTGGGAGTCATCTAAAGAAGCTTTTGCTATGTGAGTTTCTCTGTGCATTGAATGTTGGTCCTACAGATCCTCATATAAAGAATTGGCATTCAATGAAATGTAAGGAAAATCTCCTGATTCTTAGTTGGATTCTTGTCCAATCATGAGATAATTGTTCTTTAATATTGTGCAAAAAGTCAGATAATAAAGATCATTGAACATTGTCAAGTTAAACTCTCCCAAACACTAGGAAAAATGAGGCCTTAAAAATAAAATTGCAGTTTGGGACTAATTCACAGGAGATTTTTGGCGTACAAAGCCTCTCTTAGATTCATGTATTGATAATTCATAAGAATAGGCCATGGATAATATTTCTTTGATTTCATTATGGTCTGACTCACGGTCATTCAAATCTAACTGAGTTTGGACTACTGAAACATCTGCAGGGGGGTTTCAGGTTTGAGGAAACGCAACACAAATGGGATTCTATGGTGCAATGTCCATTTGCTGATATGAAAAATATCCACACTTGGTGCAACATGTAACATCCCTTGTGGTTTGGTTTTAAAACTTAGTCCCTAGCGATGTCAAGTGCAAAAACTGAAGTGACTCACTCTGTGCACCACAATGAGGCACCACTTCAGACACATATGTGAAATTGTGCACCTTATTTACCTCCAGCATGCTTGCTCTTTCAGCAAGAAGCTTCTGTGGATCACAGTATCTGAATATCCAGGGACAGAGGCACCTAAGAGCAGTACGTATGGGATGTGTAAATTACTGAACTAAACACTATTTAAGAAACGTTGATGATGAATTTGGGAGCTTACCACCTAGTCCAAAGCCAGTGAGAAGTTCAATTGTGCAATAAGATTGCCTTGGAGGGAAAATTGTGTATATATCCAAAAAGAACTATGATCCATAGAAACATAGAATCACAGAATCACAAAATGGCTAGGGTTGGAAAGGACCTTAAAGATTGTCTAGTTCTAACCCCCCCTGCCATAGGCAGGGACACCTCCCACTAGAGCAGGTTGCTGAAAGTCTCATCCAGCCTGGCCTTGAACACCTCCAGGATGGGGCACCCACAAGTTCTCTGGGCAACCTTTGCCAGTGCCTTACTCCCCTCACAGTAAATAATATCTGAACTAAATCTACCCTCTTTCAGTTTAAAGTCATTATCTGCTGTCCTATCACTACACTCCCTCATCAAGAGTGCCTCCCTGTCTCTCCTGTAGCCCCCTTCAAGTACTGGAAGGCTGCTAGGTCTCCCTGGAGCCTTCTCTTCTCCAGGCTGAACAACTTCAACTCTGTCAGCCTGTCCCGGTATGGGAGGTGCTCCAGCCCTCTGACAATCTTTGTGGACCTCCTCTGGACTTGCTCCAACAGGTCCATGTCCTTCTTATGTTGGAGGCCCCAGAACTGGATGCAGTACTCCAAGCAGGGCCTCACAAGAATGGAGTAGAGGGTGAGAATCAACTCCCTTGACCTGCTGGTCACACTTCTTTTGATGCAGCCCAGGATCCGGTTGGCTTTCTGGGCTGCAAGCACTCAATGCTCCAAGGCTTCTCCATATCCCAGAGAATCAGGTCTCACGTTTCCTTCCAGAGAGGACCTACACTTTCCCTAATCTTTCTTTTATCAGCAACATACCTATAGAAGCTTTTCTTGTTGCCCTTGAGGTCGCTGGACAGATTTAATTCTGTCAGGGCTTTAGCTTTCCTAACTTGATCCCTGGTAGCTTGGACAGTTTCTCTGCATTCCTCCCAGCCTACCCGCGCTTGCTTCCACCTTTTGTAGACTTCCTTTTTGTGTTTGAGTTTGTCCAGGAGTTCCTTGTTCATCCATGCAGGCCTCCTGGCCTTTTTTCCTTACCTCATCTTTGTTGGGATGCCTCACTCCTGAGGTGATCCTTGAATATTAACCAGCTTTCTTGGGCCCCCTTCCCTCCAGGGCTTTAGCCCGTGGGACTCTTCAGAGCAAATACCTGGAGAGGCCAAAGTCTCCTCTCCTGAAGTCCAGGGTAGTGAGTTTGTTGTGTGCCCTTGTCACTGCCCTGAGGATCTTGAACTCCACCACTTCATGGTCGCTGCATCCCCGGGTGCCCTTAAGTTCCACATTCCCCTCCAGCCCTTCCTTGTTGGTGAGAACAAGTTCCAGCATAGCCCCTCTCCTTGTTGGCTCCTCTATCACTTGGAGAAGGAAGTTACCATCAACACTTTGCATGAACCTCCTGGCTTGCTTATCCCCTGCTGTCTTGTCCCTCCAACAGATACCAGGCTGGTTGAAGTCCCCCATGAGGACCAGGGCTTGTGAATGTGAGTCTGCTCCTATCTGTCTGTAGAGGGCCTCATCAGTTGGTCTTCCTGGTTGGGTGGCCTGTAGCAAATGGCCACTGTAATGTCTTTGCACAAGCCCTCTACTAAAAGGACAGGAATAGGCCTTGGATGTTTTTTAATATCCATTAAACTCACAGAGAGGAAGACATCAATTTCCAAAAGAGTCCAGTTTGAGCTGGTTGAAGGCATTTCATGGGGAATACTCAGGCTTTTTCACATTTTTGACCTGTGTTGAGGATCACAGCCCTTAAGAAATAATGTTCTGTGATGTGAAATTACACACAGTCTGGTGGGTGTTATAAATCTGTTTTGAACATGCAGTCTAAAGACCCTCCAGTAGTCCTAGAAATCAGCATCTGGCAGATGGATAATATTGGGCATCCATGATACAAGGATTAAATTTAAACTATTAAGACAATTGGTCTGGGGCTCTTTTGTCTCAAAATTGGTTGTTATGATTAAATTTCATGAAGAAAGTCTGTTTTCCTATTACAATTTCTTTGTCAGGGCCTGTTTTGTTCAGTTTCTTGCTGATGATCTTGAATACTCTGGTATGGAACCACAAGGAAATCCATCCACAGGCTATGGCAGATAATGCTGTTGATCACTGCTGAAGGGCCAGGGCATTGATAAGCACACAAAACTGTGAGAAATTAACACAATTAAGCATGTTTAACAGGAGAAAGAAAATCTTGCCTGATGGGAGACCAGTTCCTCCCAGTCTGACATTTTAACAATACAGGAAAAAAAGCAGATCTGACTTGGACTGGATGGGACTTTGGGTCCTACTCCTGCAGTCCCCATCTGCGGTGTGCCTGGCAAAACAAGACTATAGCCTTTCTGACACTGAATATAATGCTGCTGAAAACTTTGTGCAAGTCCTCACCAGGATTTTTTTATGAGCTGCATTCATGCCTCCATCTCTGATTTCCTTCACAAGGCATGATTTTGTCATGGGGACAGATGGGGGGAAAGTCCATTCTTTCAAAAGCAGAGAATCTGGTTTGTTTCTATATTGCTGTTTATTTTATGACAACGCAACAAAGCCTGTAAATGTTGTTAAGCCGGAGTCAGTATTAGCAATGGAAATAATTACTACCGCTTTAACTGACGTTTTGTTAATGTTACTGTAGTGCTGTCTCATGAGTCATGACAGGATGGAAATTAATTTGTCAGTGCTGTAGGTCTCTTTCTTTACTATAAAGCCAGTTTCTCCTCTTACATTCATCTGCTCGAGTGTCTGTAATAGAACTAATAAACCAAAAACATGCTTGAACATCCTTGTACGTGCAGCCTTCTCCGTGGCCGAGGCATTTTAAATGTCATTTTGCTTAGGTAATGGAACAGATGTGTGAAAACTGAGGCCCTGGAGAAAGCACCTCTGAAATTCATGGAAAGGCTCTGGACTCCTTCAGTGTTTGAAAAGGTGTATTTTTACAGTCTTCACAAAGAAAGTTGCTTCTGAGAACTTTGTGGTGTAAAAGTTGTACCTCCACAAAAGTGGAACACATTTTCTATCCGTTCCCAGCAAAGCCATCTGTCCTCTGCCTAAACCTACCTGCCAGCATGGCAGAGCCTGTGTGGTCCCCTTGGCAGCCAGAAGTGGTTCTTCATTCCTTCACACCTTTTTCAGGATGCTGCCTTCTTGTGATTCAAAGGCTTCTTGATGATAAACAAAAACACAGTAAGTCTATATAAAGAATAAGCAAGAAGCAAGAAGATGCTTATTCTACCTGGTAACCACAAGAGATCCCTGCAACAGCTGAGGCTGGACACAGGGTATATGAGGGAAGGCAGAGGGTTCTGGGCTGCTTCGGTCTGGGGAAGAGGAAGGGAAGGGCAGACCTATGTCCAGCTATTCTGTGGTGTACAAGAGGCAAGAGGACATGATTGTAAAAAGTGTCATTTTGGTTTACCTATTAAGGAAAGTTTTTCATCATGAGGGTGCTCACTCCCTCAAAGAGGGGCTTGCAAATGTTGCAGAAACTCCAGTCTTAGAAAAACTCAAATTTTGACTGCACAAGGCACACAACAACCTGCTCTAACAGGGCCTGCTTCATGCAGGGGGTGGGACAGCCAGAGGCCTCTTCCCACCTCATTTATTCCATGAATTAACGAAGTCTTTGGAAGGTCTGTTGGCTTGTTACTTTGGCTGAAGAACTGGCTTCTGATCCCTGTTTAGTTTCTCTGCCTCAAATTTTGCAAACTCACAATGTTTGAGACAAAGTCTTTGACAGCTTTCCATATAAAAGTTCTTTATTGTAAAAGATGCAATCGGACAAAATAGGCAGATTCCTAGACAAAAATATTTAAAGAGGAAATTCCTCTTTACTCTTCCTTTGCCTGCTGAAACAGGAATTTTTTCTATTAGTGAATCCATTTTGCCATTATCTGTGGATATGTTCAGCCTTTTCTGCAATACACCCAGACATCAGCAGCCTGTAAATTCTTTAGCTGGTGGTATAACCTGCATTTCCCAGTGTGGATAATGACTGAACCAGCTGCAAATTTAGCTGACTTCATCTGGCACTCACCAGATCTGCTTCCAAACTCTCCCTCTGAAGAGTGAAGTAGGAATACTAATGCTATGCTTTTTCTACTGAGGAGTTTTTTTCTTATTTTCAGAGCTCAAATAAGCCTTTTTCTGTTGTTAAGTGACTTTATTCTATGTATTAAATTTAGTCCTTACTGAATTTAAATTTGTTGTAACTTGGAGGAACGTACTTGGTGGGGAGGCTGTGATGTTTTAATGTCTGAAAGTGATGCAGTCAGAAAAGCTGGAATAAATTAGTCTTATGATGAAAAATAACTTTTTTGAAAACAGACTCCAGCAGTGAGGTCTGAGGAAGCCTGAGGCTCTCATCCACATGTGCAGGAATCCAGCTTTGTCCCTGGGAAAGTATGTCTACTTTCTGTGACTGACGATGAATCATAGCCAATGGCTTTCCTGCCTCGTACTTCAAGGGTAAGACCTGATCCACAGCATGCCTCCATCTGCTGCCTTCACCCAGGCTGGTGCACTGCTCCATGGCCCAAGCATCTTTGAAAGATGATAGTTCAGTTTCAGAGCCATGCTATACTCTCCCAGCAGCTTGCACATAGGGCATATGCATCCACCCATGAAAGGACCTGTGGACATAGGAAATGTCAGACTTCTTTTCATTGCTTCAGACATGTCGTGTAGCGCTTCAATGTTTCATTATCCCAGGATGTGCTTTGACAATACACAGAGGAAATAACAGTGGGCTTTCCGTCTGCAAACTCCATTTTTTTTCAGGTGAAATTTCAGCTCTTGAAACCAGATCCTCTTGTGAAACTCCTTCCAAAGGGCTTTCTGTGAGTCTGATGCATATCCCATAAGTTCTTGAACAATACAATACCCCCCTCACCACACAAGTAAACTAGACCATTTTTTCTCATTTCGCCACGGGTGTCTGCTTTTTAGCACTGCAGCAATACAGATGCACATTTATGACTTGAGAAAAAGCATTGATAGTCAGCATGGTATATTGGTTGACAACAAGGCTCTCTCCTGCATCAGGCAGAGCAGTCTTATCAGTGAAGGACCTGAGGAGGGGAACACAGACTAAACATGCCAAACACAGCTGCTCATCTTGGGGGTTAGGAGAGGTTGGTGAGACTTCTTTCTGTCCCAGTAGCAGTTTCATTTAATTCAGTTCTGCTGCAAGATGTTTGGACCTGGGGGTTTGTCCCCAAAACTGCACAAAGTTTCTCTAACCACTGCCTAGAAAAGCATGACTGCAATGTCAGTACATTATCCACAGTTTTCACAGCATTCACAAATTAAGATCTGAAGGACATTTTCTCAGATTGACTGAACAAGATGACAAACAGTTGGTAGCAAACTTGAAAAGGCATTGTATCGTGGCTATTTTCTATGGCTATTTCCGTATGGAGGCTGTTTTCTCCATCTCTCAGACTTTCCAAGTCTTGACCCATGACTTGTACATCATACACCTGTATATCTTCCTAAATTAATGGATCTCATTATTTGGCAAAACAACACATAGCAGAAGTGGAGGAAAGCTACAAATTTATTTCAGTAGGTGTTGCATTTTAACATTTGGGCTCATCACAGGTCAAATGCTATGCTGCAGTGCCGGTGGAAGCCAACAGTGTGCCTCCATGAACACACAAATATTTGCTTAACTAAGACAAAACCTGGATTCTTCTTGTAGATCACAGATGGTTTCTGTTGACTTGGCATGAACTGCAACAAAGAGCTTTAAGACAAACAGGATTTGCCTCCTAATATTCAGGAATATATCATCTTGCTTCCTTCAAGTATAGAGAGGTTTAGCCACTCTTACAGAATTAAGCAGTATAGCTGAGCACATTCAGCCTGAGATAGTTCCTAAAACTTGAGATACCTGTTTTTCAGAGGTGCTCTACTTTTTTTGTGGATGTATAGATGCTATCACCGAATGACATATGGAAAGCTGTCCAGCGTGTGATTCAAGTCAAGGAGAGCTCTCTTGCAAGTTCAACTAGGCAAATAACTAAGTCCTATTTCTTACCTTCTATCTTATGAACTTAGGAAATGTTCTCCTAGGTGAGAGAGAATGGGAGGACTGCCCAAGATATTAGTAAAGTCTGCGATTGTCCCTATTGCTTCCTCAAGCTGCCTGCAAGTGAGCAGCTTGTTCCTTGCGACCATCACTTCTTGGTTTCTTTGACACACTTGCTTTGGGTGTTGTTAGCACTGCTGATTTATGAGATGGGGATGTCTGTTCATGTGCAATTGCATGGAGATCATGAAATCAAAGGCACAAAACACTTGTCAAATGTTAACAGTATCCAACCAATAAAATCTGAGACAGCTGTGAGCCAGCAACCCAGAGGTCATGAGCATTTTCAGTAAAGACCAGCTATGACTTTCAGCTCTTCTTCTGGTTTCTCTTTTCTTGCAGCCCTTTCATGAAGTATGAGCTATGGAGGAGGAGCAAACTGCTATATTTTAGAAATAGGATGACCGTTGCCTGACCTCGTCTGTAAGTAAAACACAGATGCAGGCATGCTAGTGGCTTTCCCATCCGAATATTGAACAATTTTAGTTCTCCAGGAAGAATTCTTTTCCTAAGCCATGTCATACGTAAAAGATACCATCCAAATATTAACTTCTCAAGGGAAACATCTGTTCCTTACAGCATCTTCTGCACTGCTTACAACCACGTCCAGCAGTTTGTTCTTTGTGAGCATACTGACATCTCCTGGTTGCATCTGAAACAGTGACCAGCTCATGTTCAAAATAATAGTTTCTGCAAGGGATACTCTACTTTTTCTACATCAATTGAATTTTTTTGGCTGATTCCAGAAAGGTACACGACTGAGAGGGAAAAACTTTAGATGTGAAACCTAAAAAGCAGAGAGTTTGTTTTTTAAGCCAGCTGTTTCCAAAGTGCCCAGACTCTGAAGCCTGGAGCACTGCAGTTCACAGAGTCATGGTTCCTGCCAGAGCCACCAATGCAAGACACAAATCTGTTTCCACCATTCACTGCACTGTCTTCAGATAGATAGTTGAAGTGATTGTCTGGGGGATGCTGACTCAGTGTGACCCAGCCTTGTCCTTCTCCCCAAACCTCTGCAGGTGCACTTACACATGCACTGACCCAGACCACTGGTGTGGTCAAGCATGTCTAGAAGATCAGTTCTATTTGTTCCAGAGAGCGTTTCCGAAAAGTTGGCTAAATCAAGACAAAAGACAGATGAGTGACATGAAATTCAGGCCACAAATTTTCCCTTTTGTCACTAAAAATATCAACTTCTCCAGAGAAGGAGCTTTATCAAAGATTGTGTTTGGTACATAGATACAATTGTTATTGTGGTTTTGGTTTCAGGAGGTTCTAAGCAAAAACAAAACTCTGGAGTGTAAACATCTGAAATATTTTATTCAAAAATACTAAAAGAAGATGGTCTGACTTTTTGTCCTTCCTTTTCTTTCTGCATTGCTCACAGCAGAGCTCTTACTGATTTTAACTGCTTTTCTGACAAGAAAAATTTCCAGACTTTTCAGCTGCTTTGTTATATTGATTTATTTGATCAGTAAATATACTCAGCTTGTTAGAAAAACGTCACTTAGGGCTAAACCCTCTAACCTGACTTAGTTGAATTTTCTGCAATTCTGGTAGATAAAATTCTGTTATGCAACAATTATACTGGAAGTGAGAAGAAAGTGAGAAATATCGTTTTAAAAAAAATGTCTCTGCTTATAGGGGTAGGTTGCATTCATGTAGCTAGTTCCCAGCCATTCTGTTTAAAATATAAAAAGCCTACAGTGGGGGCTGAATCTGAGCTCTCCAAGGCATATTCACCACCTGCCCGGTGAAGGGCACTGTGCAAAAACTTATTGTGTCTAACTTCAGTAAACTAATCTGTTTCAAGCAAACTTAACCCTGGGACCTGCTCCCTGATCATCTCCTGTATGTCTGAGGGGGGAGTGTTGTCCTTCTTAGGGTCTCAGTGGTGGTGCTGCAGGCTTGTGGAGAGTAAGGGAAGATGGAGATGGCTACATGTGCTCCCTCCACAAAGCCAGAAATAAGCAGAGCTGGGACTCTGTGGAGAGCTGAGGAGGGTGGTGGAAGTGATCTTGAGGCTGTACTGCAGGCTGCTACCTGGGAGATTTTTCAGCAAAGACTTGAAAGAAAGGCCTGGCTAAAAGGCTCTGCAAGAAGCAAGCCTGGGAGCCAACATGCTCTGCATTATTGCTGACCCTCCTCTAGATCTTGTGCTGACAGGGGCATTCCCACCAAGCACTGACCCCGGGGGGGAATCCCACAGGGACAGCCAGGCTTCTCTTTCCTCACCCCTTGGCAGGACACGGACTCCCATGTCTATCAAATGAGCCAACACAGCATCGGCATCAGTGGAAGCTGTCACAGAAGGGGATAGACAGGGATGTGAAGAGGAAAGCCTGCAGGTCTAATGCTTAGCTGTGGAAATTGTTCAGGTGCTGTTGATTTGCCATGGAGCTGCTTCAACTCAGCCATGCAAGTTGTCTCTTGCAGGCTTCAACAAAAAAATAATTTTTTCCTCATGAGAAAGGTACTCACAGGGAGTGGTGGAAACAAGAAACTGCGATGCTCTTTACAGAAGCAGAGATTATGTGACCAATTTCTACCTCCATTAAGCAGTGAGAAGTGGATCAGGTGTTCATGAAACAATTGTACATTATGCATGCAAACATCACATGAACACAGCTGGTGTGTCCACACATGGAGCTTGTGGCTGAACAGCAGCACTTTGCAAAGGCCAAGCCTGGGGAGCCTACAGCTGCTCCCCGTGGGGCACAGGGCTTCCCTCGTGGGCCAAGGTGCCCCACGTACCCCTGCAGCACAGGCAGCTGCCCTGGCACTTCCCTGGCTGGCCTCCATCAATGGCCCCAGGGAAGTAGCATCTGAAACATGTAAGGCCAAAAAGTGCTCAACTAGGGATGGGCTGAGATTTGTAAACCCTCTCTCTGCTTGAGATGGGAGGAAGGAGCCTGGAGGTACTGGGGCTGGTCAGTATGCCAGGAAGCAGTCCCAGTATTCAGCCCTGTTTATCAAAACATACAGAAATGTTTTGCTTAAAGCCAAGCTAGCCTTTGTGGATAGCTAGGGCTGAGGATAAGTCTGGGGCTCAGGCTTTAATTGTCATCCAGGTCCCTGTAGTGATGTGTGTTACACTGCCACTTAAAGTCCCTCAGAGATGCCCTTGTTACTGTAGGGGACACAGTGCAGGAGGCACAGTGCGGTACAACAGGGGAAGAACTGTTGCCTGCTTACTTCAACACTTCCTGAAAAAACAAACAAACAAACAAAAAACAAACAAACAAAAAAAAAGGCAGAGAGATCTTGTGGGGGAGACTACTGCAGTTTTCACATGATCACTGTGCATTGAACGGTTAGATACATCTTTCATTATCCAGAGGATATTGCCTGCCTCCCCAGAAAAGTGTATTCCAGCTGGGCAGAGTTAAAATTAACTGTTCATGGCTGGAAATCTCAAAGTATTTATACCAGAAGAAAAGGCCGGAGATTGTACCTCTGGTCATTTGCATTAATGCTTAGGGTGTGTTGCTCTCTGCTGCAGCCTTTAAGAAGTTGTGAAGAGAGCTTTACTCCAGGGAAGACCCATGCTGCAGCCGTCAGCAAGATCTGCACAGTGCCTCAGCTTATACCAGGTCTGCGGCATTTAGTTATTCTGTGACGGGTTTTCCTAAGAGCACAAGAACTTGCAGGCTTGGAGAAATGTAAGCAGCCTTTAGAGGACAGGGAGGTTTCCCTCAAAAACATGTGAGACTTCACTGTTTACAATCTGAATTTATAATGTGTCATAAAATCCATGCCAGCCCCTCCTCCTGGCTGTCCTTCCCAGCTTGGCTGGACCTTAATGATGCCCACACAGGAGAGGCCCTGGCAGGGTGCATGGCCACCCACAGCAAAGGTTGCCATGTGTGGACTCCTTTGATCTGGATGGCAGGCAGTCTTCACGACAGAGGGAGCAACAACCAAATGTCAGCTCTGGCTAGAAATAAGCCTTGTCAGGAGTGGAGTGCATGGCCGGGTGGAGAGGCTACCCCGCAGGTTCGGCCCCTCTCAGATCTCTGGGGTGCTCTCCCCAGCTCTGTAATGCAATTTCTCATCCTTCCCTAGGCAATCTCAAAGGCCTGGGGGGCTGGGGAGGAAAGGTGTGACAGATCAAAGTAAAATGACTATAGAATGTTATTTCAACTCATAAAGTCCCCAATAAGGGGAAAATAAGAGCAGGAAATAGAATTCATACAAAACTGGGACTGGGAAAAGATCTTACCTGCTTCGATGCATTTTGGATCAGCCATTCAAAGCCCTTCATAACTAGATTTTGTCCTCATCGCTTTCAACATCATTCTCTGTCCCTTCACCTAAAATGTTGTGACACCAGCATTTCTGAAGGATATCTCTGCCTGTGCATCTAGCAGGGCCTCGACTTCAGGGCCACCTCCTGTGGCTCAGTTGTGATGCAAGTGATCACAGTTGCTGCAGCCAGGCAGACAGAACAGGGGATGAGAAAAGAGAGGGAAAAAATATTACTTTCCTGCCTCTTCAGCTGACAAGACTGTTTAGTCTTCTACCACCGTGAAATGGTGAGGAAAAGATCTCAGACTTCTGAAAACCAGATACATTGAGTTGAAGCAGAAACAAAATCTTATTGATCTTTGAATGAAACTGAATATTTATGGAGTCAGATTCCCTTTGGATAAACATAATTTTTAAACTGTTGAAATGACACAGTTTGACATTTCAAACAACATGCATTTCTGAAGGAGCTGCTTTAAACCATCTATTTTCTTTCAGTCTCGAAACAGACTAATTTTGCTTGAAAAAACCTCATTGGAAAACTGCCACTTGCTGTTGCATACTCTGCAGTACAAGGTTTTTCCCTGTCTCCCAAACAAAGAGGAGAAATTAGATTATGCCTGCAGGCAGAAGTGACTGGCTGCTTGGTAACAATTATCAACTTCCTTTTCCTCATGTGTGCTGCTTACTTCAAATCACCAGTGAGTGGAATAAAAAAGCTTGAAAATGTCAGTAACTGCTCAGTACTCAGATTCTGCTCAGAGCCCTTGAGCTTTAGAGCAGTTTCAAATGTCATTATGTCCATAGTATGTAAATTGCTGTGTTCAGATGTGGGACACCTGGTCTAGTGGGAGGTGTCCCTGCCCATCCAGGGGGGGTGGAACTTGATGATCTTGAAGGTCCTTTCCAAACCAAACCATTCTATGATTCTAAATATTTGCAGCCTGCATAATTGTAAGCCTTTCTTGTATCCATCTCCACACCTTCAATCCTGGATGTGCCAAAAGATCATACAGCACGCAGCAATATCTTAAAAAATGCCTCTTTTTTTCCTTGCAGATACATTGCAAAGCACAGCTCTGACTTACTCCTTAGTTTTAGTCAGTTTTCACCGGTAGTTTCAAGCACAGTCTGTTCAACAGAACCAGATGGGCAATCACACAAATTGGACTTTTTCAGGTTTCGATCACAGTTAAGAGAGGAAGTGTGTTTGTGATGGTCCAAGAAACCGCTGTGAGCTGTCCGCAGTTTCACGAGAACATCGCCAGAGGGTAGCAGGACGCCTTTCTGCGGCCGGTGTTCGAGGGTTTGATGCAGCTTTTGCAGTGCTGAACTCGCACAACCCCCCTCCCTTTGCCCTGCATTTGTTCTCTTGATCCACAAGAGATGTTAATTTTCTGAAATAGTAAACGCTATTTACTGTCTTCATTCTTTTGAAAGACAGCACAGAAATTTGGGACTGAAATCCCACTTTAGCTGTCACCCTTGCAAAGCAGCTATGCAATGCTGCTCAGATTCAGTGAGAAGATCAGACTCACTCTTCTCACACAGTAGCAACAGCAGTTACTGCTCTCTGACCTCTAGCTTCAAGAGCAAAATCGTGGAAACGGGACCCTTTCTTCTACACATTTCACTATTGCTTCTATGGAAAGAAGTTGCTAAAATGCTAGTTTCTGGGATGCAGTTTGCCAGAGCTTCATACAGTTGCCACTTAATTGTGAGTTCTTGCAGAACCCAAGGTGCATGCTTCTATGCAACAGTGCAGACTTGTTTTCTTCTTGGCATTGATGGACTCTGGGGGCTTCACAGCTAGGACCAACGTAGTCCCTTTCAAGAGAGTAAGAAAGTGAGCAAAAGACAAACAGGTATGTCCCCCAAGAACCTCAAAGCACTGAAAACACTTTCCACTCATTGGCATGGAGACAGAGAACTGCAGTGTTCACAGGTGCACTGGCATGGTTTTCTTCACTGTTAGCTTTGTAGGCTTAATTTGGGAGCGCCTAGGAACAGCTCTGCAGAAGGAGAGAACCAGCCTGGGTCGAGATACTCAGCTGATCTAGCAGCTACTACACCAGGCTGTATCTGGCTTGGCTGGACCAAATTCTTGGTCCTGCTGTTCTTCCTAGGTAACCTTTTCTCCCTGGAGGAAAGGGGATAACATTTTTTGCCCCATGTGAAAAACAGTATGGGCATTAATTGATGTTTGACAGCTGGATCACACAACCATGACCTGAATAGTTTTGGTCAGTTTCCACTAGATGATGCTGTAGCCACTCCAGAAAACAGAGGCTGTTGCTGTTAGAAGGGGGAAAAAACATTCTTAATTTTGACCCCAGATTTAGCTGAAGCACTGTCTTTGCTCATCAATTCACACCCAAATCCTGTTCTTCAATCTTATCCTCAGGGTATTCTAAGTGAGGTATTTTGCATATGCAACAACAGAGGTTTCAGCCCAGATGACAACTCAGCTACTTAACTCTGAGGATGATCAAGCTTGGGTGGCAGTACCCTTTCAGTGCTAGCCTGCAGTACCAGCTATCTGCTATCTCTCTCCTCCTTTCTTCTGCACGGGTCATTATCTAGGGTATCCTAACTTCAGAGCTTGGTGGCCTGTTTCCAGGATATGTCTGCAGCAGCCAAGTAAGGCAGATGTCCAAAAAACCTGCCTCATTTATCTGGAAGCTCAAATTACTCTTTCGGAAAATCTGTGATTTGGTAGCAATGGGGATCCTAATTTTAGGAAAACAAACTGAAATGGTCATCTTTCATGTTGTGGTGGTTGGGAGAAAAATGAGAGGGAGGGAAGTCGTGCATGTCCTCTGTGGAGTCACTTTCTTAATGACACCCTCATTAAGAGTTACTTCTGCCAAATGCTATTTACTTTTTGCTGTCAGATCTGTCTGAATTAATCAACAAGCAACTCAACTTAAAAGTGAGACTTGTTCTCCTCAGCTTGCTGAGTGACACACAGACCAACTGTGAGAAACAGCCTGCCAATGGCTCCATCAGGCAGCCTGCTTCAGTTCAACATCTGAAAAATAAAAGATACCATGTCAAGTCTCCATCTTAGCCCATGATCTCTCCTACTGCCCTCCCATGGATGCAGTTACACGGCTGCGGTGTACAGAAGGCTTTGCTCTACACATTTCTTGTCTGTGGAGCTGGTCTTGCACTGCTGGCAGGTTCAAAAGAGAAATAAGGCAAGAATCTAACTTCAGCCCAGGCTGCCCACGCACAGCTTAGGACTGAGAAATCAAGCCTGTATGGCAACAGATATGAATTTGGGAGAGCACATGAAGCCAGATGAGTAGACTAGAAAAATATGAGGGAGTGGTACACCATATGAAATTAATTGTGTTCATTTCCAGCATCACAAAATCTATTACAGACTTCAATGCACTGTATTCACAGGGTGCCTGGACACTTGAAGAAGAAGTCCTCAGTGTCTCTTATCCTGTGATCACCTGTTTTTCTGCAGTGAGTATTGGTGGTATTTATTCTGCCTTTACAGACTAATTAAGGAATTCTTCTTACCACACTTACACTTTGTCTCAAAATATAATTTCCTCTGAAATTAGCAGCAGGCCAAAGGAGGTGATTCTCCCCCTCTACTCTGCTCTCGTGAGACCCCACCTGGAGTACTGTGTTCAGATGTGGGGCCCCCAACATAAAAAAGACCTGGACCTGTTGAAGAGAGTCCAGAGGAGAGCCACGAAATTAATCAGAGGGCTGGAGCACCTCCCCTATGAGGACAGGCTGGGAGAGTTGGGGTTGTTCAGCCTGGAGAAGAGAAGGCTCCAAGGAGACTTAATAGCAGCCTTCCAGTACCTGAAGGGGGCTACAGGAGAGATGGGGAGGCACTCTGCATCAGGGAGTGTAGTGAGAGGACAAGGGGTAACGGGTATAAACTGAAAGAGGGTAGATTTAGACTAGACATTAGGAAGAAATTTTTCACTGTGAGGGTGGTTAGACACTGGAACAGGTTGCCCAGAGAAGCTGTGGATGCCCCATCCCTGGAAGTGTTCAAGGCCAGCCTGGATGAGGCTTTGAGCAACCTGGTCTAGTGGGAGGTGTCCCTGCCTATCCAGGGGGGTTGGAACTTGATGATCTTGAAGGTCCTTTCCAAACCAAACCATTCTATGATTCTATGATTCTATGAAACACAGACTGTGGCTTTTGTTTCCTCTTTTTTTCTCAAGACACTTGAGACTAAGTCAAATTTGTTTACACTGAAGCTAAGAGGCTCAATTTATCCTTGGCCTTCCAGGTACTTCACAGGGAGTAGTTAGATCCATATTTGGCCAACTCACACAGCCAGTACTGTAACTTTCAGGATTTGGTTATAGCTGTGAAGATCTTGGATCAGAGGACAGAGGTCTGTGGCTAGATGAATGACAGGAGACAAAACCTTTCTGCCAGTCTCTCTCCAGCTGACTGACATGGGGGGACATTACTGTCTCTGTGCTGTCCCTTCCCTACCTGCCTAATTCCTTTCCTTAAAAGAAAGGAACACGGAAACTTCATAAACTGACATTGTAAGCCAGAAACATTGCTTCTCCATCAGATTTGTTCTCACGGTCAGAAAGACCATGCACACCTGTAAAAAAGGCTCCTGAGTATCTGGTCAAAAAAGAAATTCCTACGAGACAGGGCAAACAGAAGGGAAATATCACTGTGTTTGCCTGCAACAAGATAAATCACCACATTTATGCTGTTGCTTTTACATGTCAGTGATCTGGGGTAACAGTACTGCAGCAGTGCGTACAAAAAGCTGTTCCATGAGCTGAAGAACAACTGTCTTCATGCTTTGTGTCCTCTGGAAGGAATCACCAGCACCTAAGAAATATCCACTGCAAATACTAGGTGCTTTGTGTTGCTGGGTGTTCCCTCTGTGCAATTTAGCTTCCCCGATGTCTCCTAAAAGGTTGAGCTTGTACAGCTGTATTTCCTTCTTAAGGTGTCTCTCTTCCTAATGTCTTTTTGTTCAGGATCTGTACCTGTTAGTGTCTTTGAGAGTCTTTAATACTCTGTTGTGAAGGGTTGTCCTCAGTTTAAAGACTATGTGGGATGCACGCCTTAGGTATCCACCTGCACTTAGTTTCCTTATGCTGAAAAGGCGATTAAAAAAATGTATTAGAATTAATTATTGACTTGTTTATAACCAGCGTGTTTACAGTTCAGTTCCCAAAGCTGTAAGATGTATGTATGTGAAAACAAATACCTAATCTTCAAAGCTACTTATCATATAAGAAATTAGGCAGGAGATCTGATTGTTGCTGTTGTGGCCCAAGACGGAACGCATGCAATCTACACATGTGCATGCTGGCAAGGCAAGCCAACCGGCTACTAGTGAGTTCTTTTAACATAGGCCCTGATTTTGCAACTGCACTACTTCTGAAGTTTCCCTGTCTGAAGTTGATAAAAATGGGCATGATTCAAGGGGAGGTTTGCAATACGTGCTGGATCATTTTTACAGCCAAAGAGAGCAACCAACCCATCAGCTCCCTCGCTTGGATTGCAATGAAGGGGCCTGAACAGATTGCAGTATGGTAGCCCTTGGTTCTCATCATGGGGATTAACTATATCACAGTCTTAGAAATCCAGAGGATTAGCACTGCTAATGCTTTGTCTAAAATTCCTTGTCAGTTTGGCAGAAAGAGCTAATTTTATGCAAAGATACTTTATGATTTAACTGACACTAGTATGGTGAAAATCTGTTTGTTCTCTGGCACTTCCAAATCTCTAAGCCAAGTATCATGGGTGTGATCCAGCCAAGCCTTTAGTATTAATGTGCACTCTAAGCACGTGTATTGTCTTATCAGTTGCAAACACTAGCATAAATAAGAGCCATCATAACAGAAATGTCCTCTGGATTGCATATATAAGAATTCATCTCTTCAAAATGGATGTTGAATATCCTCTTTGTGTGTACTTTCCATTTTTCCTCATCTTGAACAGAAAGCTTCTTTAAGAAATTTTTTGCAATCAAGGAAGTGGGAGCAAAGCGAAACAGATTAAGAAATACCCCTGCAAACATGAACAATGTTAGTTTCAAGTTACCATGAACTTGCATACAGTCTGTACAAACCTTTTATAAGTTTGCATAGTGAGACTTGTTCCACGTTATTTTTGGAAGATGGGTGGGGTTCTCCTCTGTCAGACATTCCTAACTCTCTTCTGCTCTCCGTACAGGGCTCTAAGGCTATCCCACCTCTTGGGTGGTATCTTTAGGTCTGTCTGCTGTTCCAAGGTTCTGACCTAACAATTGTTATGTTTAAACAATGCCTCTGGGAGTGTGCTTTCCCTCTCTGTCTGTCTTTGAGATGGGTGGGAAACAGACTTTCAGCTCTCAGATATGCACTGTGCTCTGTTCTTGCTGACTCTGTCTAGGTTAGCAGGAGGCACAAACACACTGAAGAACACAACTCCTGTGGTGACAAGCTAGATATGGCTTACAACAGAACATGTCCTGCTGCATTAGTAAGTGGCTTGTTCTCTGATAAACTGTAAAGCTGCTCTATCACATGTTTGTTGTACTTTGAGGTACCTGAAGGGAACAAGATTTTCCATCTTGGCACCGTTGAACAGCCACGATAAAAGTATTGACCTGCTTACAAATGGGGAAGCATTCCAGTTATGTAAACAGAAGAGAAATACTTTTTCTCTGCATTCCTAGAGTAAGCTGGTTTTAGCTTAGTCCGTAACTTAACTTCTCTGTGTGCTGTTCCCTTTGTTGCCTCCACACACATAAACTGATTTATTTAGAACCACAGGCTGTTGGCCACTGAAACAAGGGGTTTCAGTGTGTTCCTGTAAAAGCCAGGAAAAGATTTGGAAAAGACATTGAGTGACCAGCTCTAAAATGCCTTTCCAAAAGATGTAAAATCTGCCACGCTGGGTGAGGCCAAATGCTACTTTGAGCAGCATTCATTTACAACAGTGACCACTAATGACAGCTTAAGAAAACCATACAACAGCACAAGCTTAAACCTCTTATTTTTTCTTCTTCTTCTTCTCATTCTTCTTGTAGGAAGTCTCAGCTTCCAGTGTGTAACAGTATAAGAACTGTCTGGCATGGCATCTCCTGAGCTTAGACTTGAAGTACTCAGTTCAACAGAGTTTAATAGACATATATGGTTCTCTTCCTTCGATTTATTCAACATATTTTAACCCATTCATATGACTGTCCTCTGCAATATTCCATCCTAGGTCAGTTTCAGAGTCTAACTTCCATAGTGCGCATAGTCAAAAAGAGGTCAAAGAAGGGGGACAGAATTTATTTTTGTTGGTTTAAATTGTCTGCCTCACATTTCAAGCCTGTTCCCTTTGGCCTTTCAATTATTAACAGCACTAATTTTCAATTCTTTGCACTTCGTATAGTTGTATTTTCAATTATCATGCTCCTAGGAGCAAAAGTTATTTCACACATTTGATTATTTTTCTGTTCTTTTGTTTAGTTTGACTTTGGGATGAGGCAAGAGAACAGGCATATAATAATATTGATGTGGCTACATGACAGGTTTATATAGGGATGCAATGCTTTTTATTCTGTTCTCTCTCTGTATCTATCAGAGGAAGTGGAAAGGTTTCCTTTTTCCGTCCCCCACCCCCCAACATATACAGGGACTTGAAATTCATGATGTGAAAGAATACTGTCACAACATAATGCATAATGAGCTCTCTTTTTCTGGTTTTCCTTCATTTGGATTGGATTTCCATCTGGACCACAACAGCAGAAGGCAGGTGGAAGTTACAGTCTGGGAGTCATGTGGATTATCATTTCTCCTGCAACTCAGGCTCATTTCTTCACTCACCTGTTCAGGAATGCTGTCTGTAATGTACATTGCAGCTGGTCCAATTCTACATCCATCCTACTAAACTGACTACCCTGTTAATGAAGATGTCATAAATCTGTTGGTTCATTACCTTTTGAAACTCAGCTTTCATTAATAACTGCTGGACTTCTAACCTGGAGTGCAACTTCTTCACTTTGTCTTGATTCTTTCAGATGTATTTCAGGCAAAAGAGAGCAAGCAGAACAGACCGCTTAATTCACCTATTTGCTAACTAGTGTCAGCACAGTCCTCAAAGTCAGGCTACTCTGGAATGCCACAGATAGTGAAAGCCACACATAACTAAACAAACAGCTCAGAATAATAAACTGATCCATGCAATTTCCTGCATTGTCTCTTTGGAGTCTGTGGGCTCATGAGGCTCCTAAGTAAGCAGGAAAAAGAAAACCAGCTCAGCAAAAAAAAAAAAAAAAAAAAAAAAAAAGAAAAGGTACTGCCATAAAACAAATACTCTGCAAGAGCTGTGCCAGCTGCAATGGGTGTTATTTCACCTTTTCAAGGAAAAAGCAGCTGTCCAGGAAGTTTGCTGGATGTGGGTGTCAGATCATGCTCAGAAGTAGCAGTTCTACTTTGGCCTTAGCATTAGCGTTTCTTCTGTAAATAAACTGTCAACAATACATTATGAAAACCTACTTTTCAGGTGCACACCAGTTTCATTTGGCATAAACATAAGCGGGGCCATGTTTTCAAATCCTGAATACTGTTCTCTTTCTACTGAAGGCAGAGAGAGTTGCAGTGGTGGGTGCCTTACTTTGTGTGACAGAGCTTATCTGAGTAGCATGTAGCATTATATATGCACCTATTTGCACTAATTATTGCAAAATTCATGGATTTGTGGAATGCCAATGAGAAGCTTCCTCACTGTCCCTTCTATTCCTGTTGGATTTTCTTTTCAAAACAATTACATGACAGCAAAAGCTTATTCCTTTTAAAATTTGGAGCTGAATTCTGACTCTTTTTTAAATTAGCAATAAATGCTCATGTACTACAGTGTGTTTGGCGTTTAGGTATAAGACAGTAAACCTGACGTTCAGCTTAAGCTGACTTTAAAGGACTCCAGACATCCATATAACGCTGAATCTTCACTAATTTTATAAACAAAGTCAGAAGAACAGCATGAAATCAAGCCCCTGCAAGCCCCTTGATCCTGTTTCTATCAACAGATGCACTTGTTAAGTGCTTGGTAAGCTACTAGGAACCGTTGTTGGTCCATTTAAAGAATCCAGCAACATTCATATGGAGTAGCTGGCCATGTGAGAGGCATAGCCTCATCAGACTCATCCCGGTGTGTGCATGTATGGAGTAAGATTAATTATGTCAGCACTCTTTATTCATTATACTGGTGCCTTGCTCAGTGCACACAATTGTGTCCAAAGGGTCACTAAGACAACCGAGCTGTGTTATTTCCCAACCTCAGGGTAACCACTTTTGCAACTTGAATGTATCCCTCAAACTTTTCAAGTGGTCTTAAATATAGGATTAAGGTAGCAGACAGAGATTACATGTTTCCCATGGCTCTCTGGAAAAATGGTGTGCCAGACACAATATAAATTTTAAACCATTTGGAAGGCAAAAGTAGCAGAGGTTGCCAGAGGATGGCTGTTTCACAACAGTTCTAAAGGTTTCAAAACTTGTTTTCAGTGTGTGCTAGAGGAAAAACAAAGTTCTTCCAATGCTTTCAGGAAACAGAATCATGACAAAATTGCTCTCCCCAGACACAGAAGTCCAGGGCACACACTTTCCACCTCTCAGCAGCAAATCTGTCATGTTCGGTTCAAGAATCCTCTTGAATTGTATGTAAGACCTTAAAAAAAAAATTATGTTTTGTTAAATGAGGACAGTATTTTTCTTATTTTGAAAGCCTTTGGGTAAACCTTGTGGGCCCATCAGCTCTAAACCGAATGTCACCTTGTGGATCTGACAGCAGCTGAATGCTCCACCACACAAGCTCTGACCCAAAGGCCAATGTAAAAGTAGGAACACTCTTAATAACTTTTCTAGGCAATTTTTTTTTGTTATAATGTTTTCTTGGTCCTACATTTATTGCCCAAATACAATTCTTACTCTTTCTCTTCCCCAAAAGAAACCCAAATCCTGTGGTGAGGAGAGCACGTATCAAAATCACATCAGAAGAGCAGAGCCTTAAGCTTTGCAGAAAGACATATTCTCTTCATGCTGCTTTTATTTGTTCTTGAAGTACAGGAGTGCACTTTGTATGTTCTGTATGTTCATCCATGCTATGCCAGAACCTCTACTGGTGAACTAAACATCTTGCCATTTAACCTTTCACCACAACTATGTAGACTATTTAACAAGCCAGCCCCAGGAAGTTGAAGTTTCTAGCCATACTTGTGCAGTGATCTTAGCATTTTAATGTGTAAGTGGTCAAATCCTTCTACATTCAAAGCCCAGAAAAAAACAAATGAGCCTTCCCATTTTGCCTCATGTGACTGTTTAAGATTGATTTATGAAACAATAACCAATTTAACTTTCCAAGGTCATGTGCATGTTAGCGACAGAATTCAAATATAAAATGTCAATGCACTCTTAATTAGGTCAAGATGTCTGACCAAAATTCCTTCTGTCCAAAGCATCCTCTTTTTCCATGTGCAGGATAATTAAAATAAACGATGCCTATGAGAAAAGCCATGCTCTAACATCAAAATCCCATTTATGTAGATAAGCTTCAAATCCCTTCTTGTTTTGTTCAGATAAAGTTCATCTGTCTTTATTTGCTATTGATCTGGCTCTGCTTAACCTTACTGTAGTGAGTTGGGGTTTTTTGCCTCTGTAGCCTCCATGATTAGCGTTACATCATTGAAAAAAAGGAATCCTTAGCCCCTTCTGTTTTCCAGTTGCCCTCTTGCTCTTTATCTTAACCTTGTTAGTGACCTTATAGGCCTCTGTATTTGGCCATCCTTAAGAAGCAACAATCCAAAGAGCCATCAACAGGTACTTCTTCACCCTGAGGTTATAAGGTGGGGCAATGGTTCGATGGCAGGGAAACACCACACTTTTCTCAAAGGTATAGCAGTGGACAGTCCACTTCACTCCAGCTGTTCACTAGGGAGATGGCTTGAGATAGGCAGCTGTGCCAAACACACAGAAAGAGTATTAAATGCTCCAGTATTTATTTTTGTAACGGATAACTTCAATGTTATTCTGTTCCAGTATTTACATTAGAAAGTACCTCCAGCCCCACTGCTTTCTACAGAACAGTTAATGAGTAGTAATCACATCCATACACGATGTTATACACAACACTGAAAAGGATGGTTGGCCCTAGCCTTTGAAACCAGAAAAGCACCCTCCCTTCTTCCCTATCATCTGGAGTAAGAAAACTAGCCTCCACACCTAAGTGCAACTATTTCACTTACTCATCACAGCTTTTCAAGGGTGCAATCATCCTTCTTCTACTCTGGATCTTTCTGAGGTGTTCTTTCTGGTTTTTTTTTTTGTTTTTTTTTCCCCCAAAAGTTTTAAAACTCCAGAAAGCTGCTCCCTTACTGTAAATTTTCAAATGTACTGGCAAGGAGAAAGAAGCAGAAGGAAACAATGAAGGAGACGGGATGAAACAAAGAAGAAAAGATACTTCCTTCTTTCTCTTTAATGGAGGGGGGAAAAAAACCTAATGCTCAACTAGGTCATAGCTACATTTGTTATTTTAAAAGGTTCTTGTTTGCTGGTCTGTAACATATGCATCTGGTAATAAATTAATAAAATTTAGTACAGTAAATTAGTAAGCTTCAAACCTCACAAACATTGTTGCATTCTTTCACACTTTCCTTAAGGAGAAAAAGCCATTTCCATTATTACCTCCCTTTCAGTTCTCCAAACTTTACTTTGAGAGTTTAAAATTGCCACTCTTTTTCTGACCACAACTATTTAATTACTTCAATTCGAATTTGTCACTCAACTTGGCTTTGATTTTGAGCTTTTTATCATGCATGTCTTTCCTGACCAGGGTTACATACCTGAAATGGAGCATTAAATGTGTGTATGCATATCAATTTCTTCATTAATATCTGTAGGCATGCTGGCAACTCCTGCAGCTGCAAACTGGAGATTGCATAGGACAGAACAAATGACAGAAGAGAAATTGAAAATTTTGGTGTTCATAAATCTACAGGAGTTTAAGAAATGTGCAGTAACATAACTGATTATTTTTCAAGCACATCACAGTAATAAAACTGGCTTTCAGAGTTCCTGCAGCAATAGGCTTCCTGTTCCCTCTTGTCTACATAGCCTTTTTTTCAGTGTTTGACAAACTCAGGGAACTTTTTAAAAAAAAGCATGTGAATGTACTTTACGCTCCATTTTTAACCTTAAAACTTTCTCAAGCTGTAATAATCTAGATTTCTGATGCACTGTATAGTATATATACTATATCCTTTTTTCTTATTTAAATAAAATAATGATACACTGCTAATCAGTTTATTTCTGCAAGCGGAACACAAAAACCTGCAAAAGTTCCAGGTCAACTGAAACTGGAAAATTCTTCGAGGTAACAAAATACTTTGACTTTTAATAGTTCTTGAAGGGCTTATCACTCAAGGAGAATAAATCTCCAGGGGGGGAAAGACTTTTTTTCAGGGATTGTGGTAAGAGATCTGCAAATATGTTTGGCACCCAACTGCCATTTCTTTGTTCCTTTAATTTTAAGCAAGTGGGATTTGTTCTGAAATTTTTTATCCAAATCACCATGTTTCCTTGGAAGTTAAAATTCTCATCAACAGTGATGAGAGAGGGAAAAAATTCTGCTAGCATGGCTCCAGTACATAGAAGCTGAGGGGAAAAGTGATTTTATCCTCAGCAAAAAGCACCATTTTATGGTTGCGTCCTAGTGAAGCTGATGTGCTTAAGGTGATTAGTCTACATAAATGGCCACCTGCCATGGGTAGCAACCGTGCCAATTGTCTTTAAAGAGTTTACATATACTGTGTCAATTTGGAAGGGGAGAGACAGTCACTGCAGGAGTCTGTCCATTCCTGAAGATAATGACACTGAAGACTGTGTGTGCCCCCATTACATTTATTGAGTAATAAAGTAATTGTTTCTAA
>NW_010103323.1:0-12021 GCF_000699245.1 Pterocles gutturalis | reverse complement strand
TGAAATGCTGTGATGTGATACAACCTGTAAACACCTTGAGTCATTATCAAACGAGTGACCCATGAACTGGCACTTGCACATGCACAAACAAAACACTGTAGCAATGAACAGGGAAGCAATTCTTGTGCTTCTGGAAAAAAAAATAAATTATTCCTTGTGGAATAATTTTGCAAGTATGTGCAATTAATTGGAAAGAAATATGCAAAGTTAATGTTTATAAACAAGAAGCTTTAAGTGCAAAAGATAGTTTAAGATGGGGTGAAACAAGCCATTGCTTTCAATCACAAAGAGAGCTTTCAAACCACTTACATACTCTTATGATGCTTCTGCTGATGTCAAGAAAGATATTTTAGGGGTTGTATCTAACAAAGAATTCTGTCATTTTGTTGGCTCCTTCTGTGAATAATGATGTCTTAAAAATACGAACAGAAATTGTCCCCATTTGCTCGGTGTATATATGAGAATAGTCATATAGTAGAAGCCTGTACAGGTGCCAGCTGGTATCTGGCGACCTGAAGGACCTCTCTGAAAGATCAGAATGCAATTTGGTTATTGAACAGGGATATCAGGGTATTGCACTGATGTGTTTGAAAGAAGTGGCAAAATCAAGAGCATATGTTTTGTGTGTACACACAAACGATGAGGAGGAAAAACGTAAACATTATGTTTGGAAAGAAAACCAAAACCGCCAATGAGCAGGAAAGAAAATACCAAAAGAGAGCCAAAGTACCTCTTTACACACAGTGCATGATACAGGACGTTTGGTTCCTACCTAATGGCTACTAACAAGCCATGGCATTTCCCTCCCAACATGTAAGTAGGTTCTTTATAAAGTCTATTTATATCTTGTTGAATATAAACAACTTCTCCACACTGCCCTAAGTGATTCCATCCCACGTTTCTGTTAAAAAACATGTACTTAAAGCTTCACTCCTATGATTTTAAGAGGCTCGATCTAAGCCAACTTCAAGTTGATTGATTCTCTTAGAAGTCCATGAGCTATGAGACTTTTATCAGGATCCACAGTCTATTATAACTCATCTAGAAAACAGGGCTGTAACATCCTGATGATGAAGACTGCAAAGCTGCAAACAGCAGTAGGTTCTAGTTGAAGTCAAGCTTCAATGCAGTGGTATTTAGTGCATGGCCCCAGTAACAGCTCTGTAACCTGGACTGTCTGAGAATGAAACACTGCTGAAGCAGAATGAAGGGTCGCTCTGCTGGCCACCCTCAGCCAAAACTCTCCCCTCTCTAAGCCTCCTTCTTTCCCCAAAGCATTTGGTACAGAGAAGGCCTTTGTCTTCCCCTGTGATGAAGACTACAACACAGAAAGAGAACGGAGATCCTTAGACCAAATTTATCAGAAAACCTGGCGTCTAATGCAAAGTAAATCAGTGGTTGAAGTCACACAAACTTCAATGAACACAGGACTGAAGGACAAAATGAAACCATAATTTTTTTAAAACATAGTTTCAGTTAAGTGGGCCTAGAACAAGAACAGAGCACCAAGGTACACATAAGTACAACAGCTTTATAAAACAGAAGAGCACCAGCACTGAGTTGATTAGGCATGACTCTCTGAAATTATTTAATTCTTCCACACTTCTAGTAATTTCAGTAGGAAAAAAATCCTTTATTCTTTTTTATGACAAAAATAGGCTTTGTACAAGATGCAGTAAAATATACCCACTGAATTTATTCTACATCTTTTTCCGAAGATTGGTCTATGAGTAGTAATAGCACTGAAGTATACAGCAATATTTTCAAAGTAGTACCTGAGCTTTTAGTACAAGTTGTCCATTGACAAAAACTGCACAACTCATCTTCTACCATATACTCTGTAAGTATTATGGTATTAATTAACTTAATTGTTTGCTTTCTGGTCGTGACTATACTTGCTTCATTCCCTATAATGAGAAAGGATGAAGGCTAGTTCTTGGATTAGGAAAAGCTGGAATCATGAAGAAAAAGAAAGACCTGAATGTCCTTTAATGGAAATTATTAGAAGCAGAGGTAGGCAGGTTTACTAATCATTATATTCATTAACATACTTATCTGAAGATTGGGAATACAGACAATGTGTGAAAGACTCACTGTGCAACCTTTTAAAAGCCATTTCCCCCATATGTTTTTATTAAACTATAAAAGTAATAAAATCTTACAAAATAATTTCCAAGTTACACAAGAGTTCATTAAAAAGGAGTAGGTAATAAAACCTAAAAAAACCCAAGTATTTCTTATACAATATAAAACACAGAAACCAAATTTAAAAACCAGCCAATTTCTTCTTTTATTTCAGGTGAAGATCATGCTTTATTTGTTGAGAAAGTTCATCTAATGGCAAACATCAAAAGCAGTAGAAGTGAAAGCAGATGTTAACAGAACTAGGTTCATCTAACTCCCTCTTCCTTTGTGATCATGCAATACTGATCTGCTGACACCTGCACAAGCAAAACTTTGTGACAAGTAGACAAAATACAAGACCATGGAAAAGGTTAATAGTGTGTCCTGGGCTAAGCAAAGAGTTAACTTTCTAGCTAGCAAGAAGCTATGTTTTGGATTTATGCTCAGAAGAAAAGTTGATAAGAAAGGAACATTCATAATTATTGCTAGGATACTTCAAGGTCGTTCAGCCTCTTTGCTCTTTGTAGACAGAGCAGGGGGGTTGGGAGGGCACAGCCCAGCTACTAGCCCAGGATTCGTTCTTTGGTTATTAGATTGAGAACCAGAGTGACCAATAATCTATTCCATAATACACACATCATGCCCAGTATATAGGTGAGGACCCCTGGAAGATCGTTCTCTTTGCCTTCGCTTCCTGGTTCCAGTGGCTTTCGGTTTCGGTCCTCTCTTCTGGATCCGCATCGCTCTCCCAAGGCCTCCACAGCCCCTTCCTCTCCGGGATCATTAGCTGGGGCTAGCCACAGACGCTCGGACTGTTATCTCTGTTCCATGAGTTTCGGGACCCTCCCTCTCCGGGGGGATTGTTAGCTGGGGCCAGACATGGACTCTCAGGCTGTTATCTCCGTTCCATGAGTGCCTCCGGGAGCGGTGCACCCCCCGTCTGGGTGAATCGTGAGTGTAGTTCTGGGATCGTTAGCCGGCAACAGGCTGAGCCTTGGGTGGGTGGGGGTGGGGGGGCAGTATCACTGTGTATCACTCATTTGTATACTTGTATATAGTATTATTTTCAATATTATTGTAGTTTAGTTATTAAATTGTCCTTATCTCAACCAACGAGTCCTTTTTTCCTTTTACCCCCAAAACTGGGATACACATTTAGCAAAAGCCACTTGGCTAGTCAACACTAGAGGATCTGCCAATTGGGCTGGTCCTGCCCAGTCAGAACCTTTACATACTACCCCTTTAACTCTGTCCCCTATGCTTGGATGGGTGTGGGAATTGTGTGAGTGGGTGTGTGTGGTTTGGCCCCCTGCCAAGGGCTAACCCATCACATAGTGAGATACATGATTACTGTACAAAGTCCAGACAACGAGAGAGTGGAGTACAAAGCATACAGCTCATCATGGTGCTGATGTGTCTTCAGGCACCAGGCAGAAAACTTTGGGGCCATCATTTACACAGACACATGTGTGTGAAGACAAAAAGACAATTCTTTCCTCTATATAACAGAATAGATGCATAATATTTAGATTATTTGCTTCAGACTCAAACCTTGGATTATAAAATTGTGTTAGATGCCATGGCTCCACTGGTTTCACTGATTTCCAGAGTTACTCCAAATTTTTCAGTCTTTCTTAGCCCTTACGCTGGCAAAATTTTCATCAGTAATAAATGGGAATTATCCCTGAACATGCATGGAAGGATTAGGCCCAGAACTGATGTGAACTGTGAGTTCCCTGATGTTTATTTCTGTTTTGCTGAAATTTTAGTACAACCTAGCTTTTGTTAACCAGATAGGAAAGGAGACACTTTGGACTGTTAACAATAAGAGGATATAACCTGAATGTCACTTCAACCAGAAACAAAGTTATATCAACCAAATGGGTCAGACTGCTAAAAGCAGTACTAAGTTTACTCCAAAGACCTTCTTGGTTTAACTGCTACAAACACATACACCTTTAGTGTGATTTAAGTGGGCGAGGGAGCCAAACCTGAAACACAGCATGTCCTCCTTTCTGTTTGCCTTAACTTCTGATAGGCTGCTGGAGTGGACATGGCAGAGTTGTGTGTGTGACTTCAAACAAGGGTTTGTAAGCTCTTGAGGTGCTGAGAGTACTTGCTGTTACGACAGAAAATATGCAGCAGATGTCTGGAAAAGGAGGGGATGGAGGCTGACACTCTTCCAGCTGTCCCACTATTGTGACGTGACTGTTGGCTGGGATGTCCCAATGCTGTTCTCATTAATGTGCAAAAGAAGAGATAACTGGACCTTCCTACCACTCTAGCTCTCATTTCAGGTTTTTTCCTGCTCCCATTTTAACATACTGAACTCTCTGCTGACCCTGAAGTTACTGACAGAACTCCTACTTTTTTCTGTAGGAGAAAAGAGAGAATGTTCTCTCTCCAGCCTTGAATATTTTCCTTCTCTTGGCATTGTGTTTTTAAGAGTTCTTTGTCCTTGATGTGTATCACAGTAATTCTGAAAGCATTTTTATTTCTCATGTCTTGAGTCCTGGGTTGGCTTAACTTCAAAATAATATTTTGAGTAATGTGCGTATACGCTCTCTTACTGAGGGAGAGTGAGGTTATATGAATATAATATGAGCCATACCAGACTGGACTAAAGATCTGTGTACAAGTGAATCTTCATTTTAACTCCTGCATTTTAGGAAACAGTTTAAAGCTACACAAGTGTAGTTAATAACTCTCTTAAAATCTGGGATATGTCATTCCAAGTTTTCAGAGATGGAAGAGATACCTTTGTACTGCATTAAGGCATTGGATGGATTTTTATTCCACAGTTTTTCTGTACACAAACTTTTAGCATCCACTGCATTATTATATGGCTTGGAGTTCAACTGCTTAGGTACACACTGTTGTATGAAGCATCTCCTTTTGAAAGAGGTCCCTGCTATTTTCACTTAATGCCATGTAATCTTTGCATTGGAAGCAATAGTGAAGTCACTCCCTATTCACCACCTATTTTTCCTCATAACTTACTATCATATTCTTTTGCCTATCACATCTCTTTTCCCTTATCTCTTTTCAAGGCTGAAGATAACTTCTTGTTTGAGAGCAGGATTTTCATCACAGTATCCTAAATGCATATCTAACATATTTGATATTCATGGGCAACACTAAAAGCTGTATGAATTTTAATGAGGAAGCTATATCCCTAGAGGCTGCAGTTCCTTCTTATCCACAGAGAAAAGTGCATTTCAATTACAGTAGGGAAGAACTGCTCCACATGCCCCAAACCTTACCCCCCGACTCCTTAAACTCTGGTACCTCTGGAAACGACAGAACTAAAGTCTTCCCTCAGAAAAGCACTTTTCAAACACTCTTTTAAAGAATGTTTCTTAGGTTCTTCAGGGGCTCTTTGATATAAGGAAGAAAGGCTAGAAATTTACTCTCATTCATCCAGAGCACCGTCCTACTTTGCTGGGTTAGTGCAGAACACCCTGTAAAGCAGTACCTGTGCAATGTAAGCAAGCAGAATCAAAAACCGTCAGCGCTTTTGTATCTCAAGGCTACAATATACAGCAAGTTTTGAAAGAGCAACCTGGAATAGCCTGTCTACCAAACATGTTTTTTAACTGTATCGGCCTATGAAGGAGCAAAAAATGGCCTAAACAGACTTCACCCTACAGACTTTGCCTTCATCTTCTGTCCTGCCACACCAGAGCTCTCAGTCTCCAGTTTTCCTGTATTTGAACCTCCCTTTAATGATCAAAGAATCCCTCCATGGTTTTCTCACATTCAGTGTCTGCCTAGATCTTTAAAAAAAAATCAGCACATACTTTGGGGTGTAGAATATGGCAAAATATACTCACTTTAGCATGAATGTACTAGGCCAACGATGAGCTGACTTTGTGCTTACGGACGAGGTATGTTTCATGAACTCTCATGAGCTTAACTTAAAAGCATACTCAACATCTGCTGTGCAGACAGAGAACAGCAGATGTTTTGATTTTGCCTACCTTTTTTTTTTAATCTTGAAAGCTAGCCATATGATATTCTTAGTGTGTACTGGGCTTGTCCACAAGTGAAGATGAAATTCCTATGACTAAACTTTGTCATTGCCTGAATACTGCGGCACAATGTGAATCTTGTTTTTCTTTTTTATAGCTTGAACTAATAACCCATAGCTTGGATCACTCAAATGCTTGTTTGCTCTGCTGAAGACTAAAACACCCAAACCTCTGCCTGAAAGGAGAAACTTTTGGCAGACTGACTCTTCTCCTCCTACATAATAATCTTTTTCCAAAGTCATGTGGATAGACATCTTGCCCTCATTTAAGGGCCATGTACTCTCTTCAGTCTATGTCAGAACTCCCAGAGGTGTAAATGGGATTTGCACACATAAATCAAAACTGACTGCCCTCAATTTGTGTGTGTTTAAACAATTTATGTAGGAAGTCTGAACTTCAAGTTTCTAGCCCTGAAAAATTTATCTTAAAATAATTAAAGCCAGTGAATTATTGCTATTCAAAAGACTTGCAAAGTATCTGTCTGAGCTTCTTAACGATAAAACAAGTGACGATGTCAGAGATTAATCTCTTCTTTTTCTCTTTTTGAGAGTACTCTTACTTTTACAGAAAATTCTTCATTTCCTCCATGCTTGTAATTTCATGTTCTCTTTAAGCCAAGCGGTGAGGCTTAAAATGTCCAAAAAACCCCACTCAGTTTTTATGACTAAGATCTCAATTGCCTAGCTTTGGTACCTTGGTAGTGAATGTAAAACACATCCTGATCTCTCCTCCATGTTCCTTTCACTACTGTCACTAAAAAAATATGCAATAGTCAGAAACTGCTGAGGCAGCATGTTCCAGCAACACATCCTACTGTAGGGAGCTCTCAAGAGCAGACACTGTTCTGCAGCAACACTGCAGTTCTGCCTGGTCTTTGTCACGGTTTGGGGGCAGTGAATTAAAAATGTAGCTAAATTTGTAGGAGAGTAAGGCAATGTCAGCACTGGAGGTGAAGGTTCTCAGAGGTGAAGAGAGCACTTGCGTTCCAGGACTTCCTCTCAAAATGTACAGGAGGAAAGTGGAAGAAGCAACTTTCCAAACCCTCTTCTTCCTCTTCCTCCCCCTCTCCTAGAATAGCTCTGCTGCTTTCATTTAAACCATGATGAGAAGCTCAACATGCGCTGGCAGTGTGCGCTTGCAGCCCAGAAAGCCAACCGTATCCTTGGCTGCATCAAAAGAAAGGTGGCCAGCAGGTCAAGAGAGGTGATTCTCACCCTCTGCTCTCGTGAGACTCCCCTCTGCAGTACTGTGTCCAGCTCTGGGGCCTCAAATACAACAAGGGCATGGACCTGTTGAAGTAAGTCTGGAAGAGGGCCACAAAGATGGTCAGAGGGCTGGAGGCCCTCTCCTGTAAGGACAGGCTGAGACAGCTGGGGTTGTTGAAGAGAAAGCTCCAGCAAGACCTTCTAGCAGCCTTCCATTACTTAATGGGGGCCTACAAGAAAGAGGGGGAGGGACCTTTTACATGTAGAGATAGGACAAGGGGTTTTAAACTGAAAGATGGTAGATTGAGATTAGGTAGAAGAAATTTTTTGCCATGAGGATGGTGAGACACTGGAAGAGTTTGTCCAAAGAAGTTGTGGATGCCCCATCCCTGGAGGTGTTCAAGACCAGGGTGAATGACACTTCGAACAACCTGGTCTAGTGGAAGGTGTCCCTGCCCACGGCAGGGAGGTTGGAACTAGATGATCTTTAAAGTCCTTTCCAGCCCTAACTATTCTGTGATTCTATGACTTTGGATGTCACCTACCACAGACTGGGACTTCTCCCCCATAATGGCTTCCTGGTGGCAGATCTCAAGAGGTCATTTTCTGAGAATGGAAGAATTTCTCCTCAGACTCTATAAATACTATTCCTGCAAGCTTCACTCCTCCCCATACAAAGTCTTAAACACTCCTGGCTGAAATACTGCCTGACATCTGCAAAGGGAAGTGGACAGCACAGAGCAATCCTGTACCCTGACAATGGCTGAAAAGGAGGAAAGAAGTCTGGCTCTGCTAGCTCTGTATTGTGTGAGGTTTCTCAAGATGGACACTATGTGCTTTAGCACAAAGAGAGGCTTAGAATATGCTTAAGTAACATCAGGTTCTGATTTCTGTTCTTAAGCTGTCATTTTATCTCTAGTTTAGAGAAAATTCAGAATGTGGCAAGGTTCCTACAGAAGACTTAACATTTTAGCTGTGGCTGTGTTTCCACTGTGGCATGAAGTCGCTAACAGAAGATCTTCACTGTAAAAACAAAAATGACCTGCATTCCTCCAAAAATTGTAGGGTATGTGATTCTGCAGCATTGTCTCTGCAGGCACAAAAACTGTGTGGGTTGAGTACAAGGATGTATTCTGTCCAGCTGTATTTGGGGGAAGACCAAGGGGAAGGAATATAATGCTTTTCTTCTCCATATTTGGAAAGATGCTTGGCCATGTTTCATTGAGTAATTCAACCAAAAAGCTATCTGGCTAAAGGACAGCAATACTCAGACTGTTTGTTTGCAGAAGGGTTTTTAACCAGGGGTAAAGTTTTCCCTTTTGTTTAGTAAGCAGAGTGGTGCTAAACGACCATAGGATCTCGCAGGGAGACAGTAAAGAATTACTGGAATTCATGAAGTCAGTGGATTTTAATAAGACAATTAAAAAGATACAGGAATGTGATTGTAAAAGCAGTTAAGTGCTGCTCTTAAGCTTTCCTTTTCAGGACCAGTCAGCCCACTTCTGTCACATGACAAAGGCAGTTTATTCACAAGATGTAGTGTTTTTCATTACCTACTGTTTTTGTAATGGAATAGAGTCACAGTCCAGCACCACCTTCTTGTGCACACTGTCATCAGAAGCCATGAGAAACCTTTATTTTCTGTTATAGTATTGAAGCCCAGGGCAGATATTTTGACCTTAAAGTGAGGAAAACTCCTTTTCCTCTCCACTGGGTTCATACAGATCAGTATGAACCAAGACACAAATAATGCACATGAATACAACAGGGAAAAGACCATCAAAAGCAGAGGGCTTAAGCACATCAACATGAAAGGATTTGTAAAGAGCTGGCAGACATGCTTGGAGAAGGCAATTTCATTACAACAGAGATTTCCCCTGGAAATCATGCTTTCAGAAAAGCTTAGTGAACATACAGTGAACAGAATGCTTGCTGCTTACACACACATATGAACTCCTCCACTATCTGTAGGACTTTTTCTCTTGCAAGCACAACCCATGGACAAAATACCTTTCTGAGGATTTGACGGGCTGAATCCAAGCTTTTTAAGTTTCATTTTATTACAGAAATTATTCTGTACTTTTCACAAATCACGTTGGGAACACAATGGAATACTTTGGATGCCCTCACTCATTCCCTCATACCATTAGACTGCATTTATTAGAGATGCTGATGCTAACTTCTTGTAGTATCTTGTAATGCTTTATTAGTGTCTCCTCTCTGCACAACCGGCTTGAATGTCAATGATTTTAAAGAGAATACATGAGGAGAGTTATTCACTACTTAGAGGTTACTGACTCTTTTTTAAGTCTTTTGCATGCTAATTATCCATAGATTGAAAGGAAATTTTCCCTCACCACTTTTCAATTTTCCTGGATTTTGGTTCACATCAGTACCACTCTAGAGTCTCAGTCTTGCATCCACAGTCAGAGCTTAGCTGTTCACCTATTTACTCCTTTTCTACTGTGAACTTCACATGTGACAACTGTATTTACATCTTCAATTGATTACTTCACTCTGCCTCCCTTACGCATACAAATACGGCTTTCTGTTGAACCAGTTCGAGCTTCTGTGAAGCATGACTGGCAGGGCCTGCATGACCTAGAAGAATATGGATTTTCACAAATTGTGCATGTATCAAGGACTAATTAACAATTGCCCTGTTATTTTTTGTATTCACAATTCTGATGAGATCACAAAGATTGAAATTAACTACTGTGTTCTCACAGTTAGTCACACTTGATTGTGGTCTCCTACACTGCCAGCACAGGAGGTGCATATGAAAACTGACCATTGACATGAACTTTCTTCTTTGCTAAAAATGTTTCCAACTCATCCTCCTTTCCTTTGCTTCTGAGTCCCAAAATGTGTGGCATTTATAAATGTACATCTGGTGTTAGGAAAACACCAGGGATAAGGGAACTGACAGCTTTCTAACAAACTAAGCCAGCCTTGAGAGAATTCCTTGTTATGACCCAAACACTCAGGAGTAACAGCAGCACATCGTAACTGCAATGATCCACTTCAGTTAGGAGCACCTTGCAGAAACCAGACATTTCCTCCATTTCCACCTCCTTTTCTTGGCTATACTTTCCCATTCTTCATTCTGGTCTGTGCAAAGACTGACATGATCTCTAGCCCAGAACAGTGTAGATGAAGAGCATTGTAAGGTAGACTGGTGGTGTGACTCAGACCACAGTGAACGCAATTGTGGCATAATTTCTTTAATCTTCCAAAGACCAATGGGACAAATCAGCTTGCTGAGGATTTTGATGGTTGTAGTAAATTTCAGCTACCCCTTCCAAGACAAAAAGGTTGCAGAGTAGCCCAAGCGTGATGTTGCAGCCTTTATTTTGCAGTCACTTGAGCAGAAACGGTTTAACTGGTCCAGCCCATCAGCTCCACATCCTTCAGTACCAAAACTACACTTCACATATGCCTCTGTAAGAGTGTCTGATTGCTATCTCCTCTTCAAGCACTAAGTGGCAAAAGTATACCTAAGAAACAGATTTTTGTGAAGTGCTTGGACTACTACACAAATGTAAAAACATGCTGGCACTGTATATCAAATGCATAATTTCCTTAATTAAATAATACCTTCTGTCACTTAGTCTCTTGTCAGTTGCAGTGGAATTTGAGTATTGCTGGAAAGTCAATGGGACAGTATTGGATCAATTTTCCATCAGCTGACACACCAGTGAAGAAAGAGTAAATAATTCAATTAAATGTAAATGTGGGGTTTGACTTGCAAATACACCAGTGTACCTGTGTATTCCATGGCACTGCGAACACGGTCAACAAAAGTAAGCTAAAGCAGAGAGGAGGAGAAAACAAATAAAGGAAGAAAAAATACCATGAAAGGCAAAGAGTTGCAATCAACAGGTTTACATGGCTAATCTAGCCCAAGGGAATTTTTCTGACACTGAGTTACTCCTGGAAATAGAGTTGATTAGCTAGAGAACTGTTTAATACTAAATGAGTGGCTAAAATGAAACCAAGTTATTGCCTTGTAACAGTCTAGAGAACTGAATCTGTACAGAGGTTGGTCGAAGGGTGAGTGAGTTCTGAATCCAGGCAAGAGGTTTCTTTGGGAATGTTTCTCTCTCCCAGAATGATTCACAGACAGCAAGACAGTATGGGAACCATTCCATGCAATGGCTTGTATAATCTCACACTTGGCTACTGGGAATTTTTCATAACAAGCATGGAAGATTATTGTCACTGCCAGTACATCCATGCACATATATATTTACATACACATGTAGATGCACATATGCGGGTGCTGTCCCTGCCTTTCATGCACGTACCTGCCCTTGTGTGCACTTACCCCATCTGTCCAGACATCTGTCCGGCACTTCAGTGAGACGCTCATCAGTAAGGTATTGCTGTACTTCAAAGTTGGAAAACTGAGTCCAGAGGCAGATGAAGTGTCCCCTTGAACAAGACGGAGACACTGTGACAAAGCCCGGGGCAGGACCACAGCATACCCCCGTCAAACCTCCCAGCCATTTTTTCCCCCGCCAACCCCCCCAGCCACAAACGCATCCTCCTCGCAAAACAAAGGGCTAAATTAACCACGATTAATTAACTCAGCACGTGTCAGTCCAAACCCTCGCTCCGTCCTTGCGCCAGCAGCTCCAGCTCCCGCGGCGGAGGAGCGG
>NW_010103322.1:3248-3571 GCF_000699245.1 Pterocles gutturalis | reverse complement strand
GGGGCTGTGCGAGCCTTGGTGCCCATCACCGGAACGAATCGAGCCCGTCGCTCCATGCCGTCACTGACCGGGGCAGGGAGCAGCAGCAGCCCCGGAGCCGAGCCCGGGACGGCTGTGCCCGGTGCTCATCAGCACGGCCCTGACGGCGTTGCCATGATGCTGGAGCGTTGGAGCACAGCCCTGTGCGGGCTGACATCGCCCCGCTGGGAACAGCAGCAACTCAAAACATCTCCGCCACACGCTCCAGCCCCAGAACCGTTTGCTCCAGCAGCTGCCCTCGGCGCAACGGCGGAAGTGCCCCCAGGGCAGGCACCCGGGGAGGA
>NW_010103322.1:0-3190 GCF_000699245.1 Pterocles gutturalis | reverse complement strand
CGGAGCCTCTTTCTAACCAACGGCGGTGGGGGTTGTTCTTTTTATTAAAAGAAAACCCAAAACAGGTGAATGAAGGTGAAGTGCTGTGTATCATCAGGCAATTTGACATTGGCAAGGAGAACTACGGGTGCATTTCCGCATCTGTGGGCTTTCTCTAAGAGTCATTTGAATTCTCTTTCCCCTGAGTTTTGGGGTAATCAGTGTGTGTTTTAACATAAAATACATAACTCAGCCTTTATTGTATGGCACACGCTTTTATCCAAGATAGACACAACTGCAGATATTTTGCAATTGATCTCCACAGGCCATACTGCATGTAACAGGTGCTCTACAGAGTTACGCAGCGAATTCATGCAGCAATTTCTTTTAAAGTGAGAGATCTGATAAAGCTTTCCTGAGGCTAGCACTTCCACGGTTTAAAGTTTACGTGTTCAAAGGTAGAACTGCATAGGATTCTTTAATGAATTGCTGAATTTAGAAACATTCATATATTATATAATGACAGAAAATTAAATGAAATACCAAGCCTATTAAAAGATGCTCACATTTTAAACAGCATAGACAAACTGGGGGCAAATGTTCACGCTGCTGAGCCATACTATAGGCTACATACGGATACAGCTTTTTGCATTCAGGGCACTGAAAATGTAAACAAGTGGAACAATCCTGGGCTACGAGTGCAGTTAGAATGTGCCCATCATTTCACCAGTCTGTGGCCCACGCTGCCAGAGAAGTTGTGGGACTGCACTTAGAGCTAGATAAATTTAGGTCTAGTGGGATCTAGAGAGAATAACTTCCCCTCAGTAGTCTTAAGATATCTTGGGGCTATTTGTAGTTCTAAAAAGCTTGTACACAAGCGCAATAACACAAGTTAAATCATCTACCACACACATGGTACAGAAGCAAGGCACCGGCAGACAGAGGGAGAATATTGCACTTCACCATGGTGAGTGCACATGCACCGTTTCCATTGATCTTACATGTGCAAAGATGCTCAAAATCACAGGACCGCAGAATTGTTTCATTCCTCCTCACCTGAATAGTTGTATCAACAATCCTTCCTCTGCCTTCTCATCTAAAAAGCAGGTGGCCAGAATAAAGAAGAAGGGGCTGCTCATACTTTTGAAAAGCTGAGGTTTTACACAATATAAACTGTTTCACTTCCCTGTAAAGAGATTGCTGAAAAGCACTCTTAACCAATCAGACACTGAAAAATTATATTTAGATATTTTTTAAATTACTGTTCTAGATGAACAGGTGATTGTATAAAAATGGCCCCTTTGGACAGACTGCTTCCTCTGCGTACTCAGAACCTGCTTATTTTACTGACAGAAACCAGGCAGTCTTGCAGAGCCAAATTAAGCACAGCAGAAGGAACTGGATTACATTTTGCTGTGCACTTTAACAAAAGTCTCTATTACAGGGCTGAAATTTATCTTCAGTGCCAGCTGTGCTCTTTGTTATGAAGGCAAGATACATGTAGCAGAAGGAAATGATAGGGAGAAATTTGAATGTCAGGACCCATTACTATAAAATGAAATAAAAAATGATTAAACAGAGTGGTTAGGCTGCTCGAGTTTCAGTGATGCAAGATCTATCCTTGTTAATGTATTTGTGTGGAAATTTGTGTGGAAAATTCTGTTTTCTGATTGATTTGTGTGGAAATTTCTATTTTCTGATTGATGAAATCTGATTCCTATCCATAGTACTTTCTTGTATAGTCTCAGTCCAGACAAACAATTACTTTCATATTATGTGGACTGATTTTAATTGTAATCGTGGCCAACAGACTCTGATGCAGTTGCCCTTTATGGTTTCACCAACTGGTAGATGTTTGAATAAGCAGCAGAAGCCTTGTCCACCTACCCTATGCACTCAGCAGATGTCACGGCTATGGAGAATGCTTGAATAGAAGGTATTTCCTAGTTTACACACTTTCTTCACTTTGAATGCACTCTCTCTTCCCTATGAGAATCTTCTCATAAATTTGTCCTTGGGTATTTTTGTGGCTTTTTTTTTTTCTTTTGACCTCTTTACATTATCACTATGCTGACTAAAATTTTTAAAAATATCTATCTTCCTCAAATGCTAGACTTCAGAGTTTTTGAAAACATCCTGCAGAGTATTGTAATAACCTTATAAATCCAAAGCCACACTAAGGCAATGGGCAACTTAATTTGGTCAAAGTCTCAAAGAATTTGTTCCCTACTGCAGAACAAAACAAAAAGCAGAGTTCTCCATGTAGCATTGCTGTTACTGTGAATGGAAAACTTTGTTCAAAGAGTATCAACAGAATATTACAAGAAGCTTGCTAAATGTAACGGTATATAAACCTGTGCCTGAAAAAGAACTCACAGCACTTTTTGTCCAACCTACTATTCATGATACTTCAACACCTTGTGACACATTTGTGAGATAATTCCAGATGATTATGTCTATTAGGAAGTGAGAATACTGAATTGCTGGTATGTTAAATGACAAGTCAATATCAAAGCAGAGAGTACAATAGCAAATTTAAATCCAGTCTTGTTTCCCAACATTGAAATCACAATGCAAAAAAAGCATCAAATTACCAGGGATTAGTTGTGTTGGCAAACTGAGAGGGAAAAAAGAAAACGAAACGATGAAACATCCTAACTAGTACACTTATAATGACTTATCACATCTCCATACTGGTATTAACACAGAAACAATTACAGAAGGGTTCATGTTAAAAATGATAATAAAAAAATAAATTTACAAGCAGGTTAGGGCCAGTATGTTTTGATTTCATATTCTTTTGCTATTATAATGTAAAACTAAATTTTAGGCTGGTCAAATGCCTCTTAAAATCATATTAGCATTTTAGAGAAGTAACTTTCAGATATCTGAATGTGGTGGAAATTAAAGTCAAGTTATACATACTAGAAATTTGGGATACCTACCACCTGAACAGATTGAATCTAATAAATTTTAAATGAAGGCTACTTAACATCTCATGTGGTCAGCTATTCATCTACAAAAATATGCAAGTCCACAAAATTTAATGGAGAAAAAAATGACTAAACTTCAGCACACCCAGCTGGGTGGGTGAGGCACTGTCCATGGTGGCAGCCCGTGTCCCTGGTGGCAGCCCGTGTCTGAGGTGGCAGCCCGTGTCCGTGGCGGCAGCCCGTGTCCAAGGTGGCAGCCCGTGTCCCTGGTGGCAGCC
>NW_010103321.1:0-477 GCF_000699245.1 Pterocles gutturalis | reverse complement strand
TGGCTGCTCTCAGGAAACATCCCAGAATTTGCTCTAGGTGGTCAGCACATCAGCATTCAGGGATGGAGCAGCAGCCACGTCCGCTGCCTTTGGGCACTCACGAAGGCCAAGCCGTTTGCCGTGCTCTTTTTCTGTCCCTCTTTCTACCGCATCAGTCAAGGTGGGCTTCTTGTCATTCTAGGCTGAGCTCAACACCTCAGACTACACTGCCATCCCCTGCTTACCTATCCTAGGATATGGTAAAGAAATAAGAATGAGCAAATAGGAACTCTACCCCCAGCCCTGGCCAGCCTATAGATGTGGAACAGCTCAGCCTACAGCTCCAAAGGCAGAGACCAGCCGGTACTTTTATCCCATACCTGCCCTACTCTGTGACCTGTCCTGAAAGTCAAATCATAATTACCTTTCCAAGAGGATGGAAGGTGAGGAGAAGTGGGCAGCAGACGATAAATGTTTGTAAAAAAGTAGTCACACAAG
>NW_010103320.1:62205-103224 GCF_000699245.1 Pterocles gutturalis | reverse complement strand
GTGTCAAAGGCTTTGCACAAGTCCAGGTTTCTGTAGCTAACAGAGAGAGTGGCATTCAAGAGCAGTTAATGCATTGTAACATCCTAAATTAACCGACTGAAAGCCGTTACCGTGCAGAACAGAGGGCACAGGGTTTGCATTAACTCCCACTGAATCACAGCATTGGATTCAGCCACAGAACACCATCCTGCAGGCTGCATCTAACACAAATGTCCTGCGCTGGCTGATAACACGACTACATCTACTTTGCAATTAGAGATGTGAAGGCAGCATGAGCAGACACAATGGAAATCTGGAAATCTCTCAGCCTGTCTGCCCACTGCTAGCCTGTACTATGTCCACAGCAGGACAGTCTTACTTGGTTGTCAGATGAAAGCTAGCTCAGGTGTGCCTGCACGCAGTACCACCACATGTCCCCTCACAGCAGACACACTAATAAAAGCACTGTCCTGAAGGAGAAGAAATGTAAGTGGGTGGTGTTTGTAGGTGCACAGCAAACTCAAGGAAGTCTGAAAGCAGAAAAGTTGTCTAGAATCAAGAGGACAGGGAGGACCTGCCAACTCAGATGTGCCTCAATTAGAGACAAATGCTCTTGGACAGCACACAGAACATGTCCAAACCTGGAATTGTGGAAACAGTTTCTCAACTAAAGTACTCATCTGTAGTGAGTCAATATGTTAAAAGGAACCAATTTAACTGATGGCATTTTTTTTTCTCTAAAAAGCATGAGCCACTGTTCATGAAAACTATTTAACCATCGCTCTAAAGTCATATGTTTTTCACCATTTCCATTTGCTTTATTATTTGCACTCCAATTTTTTGTTTGAGAACTTTCCATAACACTGGAAGAAAAATACTACAGCCCCAAAAAGATCATCTGAATCAAAAAAAATTAATTTTAAGCATTTCATTAAACAAAATAAAAATGTGAGAATTAACAAACAACACTGCACCACATGATGCAAAATACAGCGTCAGTGCCCACAGTGGCAAGTGATAGCAGGAAAGCTGTGTGGCAGAAGTAGTAGCAAGCTCAGCGAATGACAATAATGAAGAATCTTCTCAGTAAAGAAGACCATCATCAACACTATGAAAACACAGCAGCAAACCTCTGCAGAGCGTGGCCTGCGCAGAACCAGACTCTTTGGATAAAAGAAGTCAGATGAGGAATGCTGTCATGAAACACAAAAGGGAAAAGTGAGTGAAAAGGAAAGCAGTTTCCCCAGCTCAGTGATTAAACTCTTTTTTCAGTCAAGTTACTAATATCTACTTGCTAGATAATAATCTGTGCGTTGCAATATCTATGTTACTTACTGATCCCTGCAGAATCATGAACAGAGAGACAGATGTAAAAAAAAACCCAACTCTAAGCAATGTGTATTTTTATAACATACATATGTTTGCTTTATCTTCTGCTTGTTTTGGCTTTGTAATCCTCCACAAATATCCAGTGGGGGGAAGTTCTAAAGCAACCATTGTTTTTATGAACTCTCTCTCAGATCTTGACCAGCTGGAAAGCCGATTGGCTTATACCACAATTCAGTTACTGAGAGGAAACAGAACTTGCTGAAAACTTCTGAAGTTACTTCAGTGATAAAAGGGGGTTTTGTTTTGTTTTGCTCTGTAGGGTTTTTTTAGGGAAAGGAAACCCAGCAAAGCAAATAGGCCATGTCACTGGCTTTTTGCGGAACTGCCAGAAAATCCAGGCCTGACCCTAGAAGTGGCTCTCTCATATACTGTCAACTCACAAAACAGATTCCAATTCTCACATCAGGTCTAAATGTATATCATAATAAACTGAAAGTCAGTGAAAGCACAGTTCACAGTTTAGTGGTGACATGTTCCAATAGCACATAGTTCCCCCAGTTTCATTTGTTTCTGTACCTACCTGTTTGCTACTACCTTCATTTGAGCCAGCAGAATGAAAGGTGTGTCAAAGCCATTAGAGTGAATTCAAACTGATTCTAAAATAAGGGGTCTGACTTAGCACCAGAGTAGACAGAGACTACAGTTGAAGCTAAAAATTCTCCACTTCTCCAGCTAGCTTCAGTTCAGTGAATTTGTCAATGCCTATTAAAGACATATTAAACCTCTGCATAGAGGCTCTCATCCAGGAGCAAAGCAACTTTGGACAGCTGTACCATAACATTTCTCAGATGTTCCTTCAATACACATTTTTTTGTTTCACTTCATTTTCCTGCAAGAACTCACTTAGGCAAAATCTTGCAGGTGGATGAATTAACTTACTTCACTTCAATCAAAATTAGCTGAGGGGCAAGACAACTGACATGCTTGAATGTGTGATGAAAAAAAGGAAAATATTTGAAGAGGACTTTGGACATTTCCATGGAGAATGGAAATAAGCCAACTGATTTATAAGGCCAAGGTTCAGAAGGTTCATAAGGGCTGCAATGTAGTCAGGAGTGCTTTGATAAGACTTTTGGGTCCAAGTGAAAGGGAGGTGTCATACCCCAACCATTCACTGCAAAGCACAAGCATTCTGACACTTAAGCAGGGCCAAAACACTGTCTTGCATTCAAACTATTAAACAAGGAAGAAAATCCAGTCCGGCATAATTTTCCTTTTTCCTATGGAAAGTCAGGACACCACAATGTGCAAATGCTGGATGGTACCTACAGCAATGTTTGGCCATGCTAGATCACATGCCCAACTAGGGTCAGTTATACTTCCATACTATCAGTACAGCCCACACTAACATGAACACTGCTCAGGAAAAAATTATCTGCACATTACCTATGATCATAGTAAATTCTCTGCAGGGGATGTTTTACAGACCAGTGCACCTGAATAAATGGCTTCCTGTGAATGAGCCACAAACAGAACACAACCCATAGGATATCCTACGTATTTCCATGCCAGTACCTCTTAAGTTTCCCTGTCTGAAAGACATTTTATTCACATGTAGTCTCTAATATTCATAACCAGAAAAACTAGCAAAGTTCAAAGGACCAATTGAGACATCAAAAAGAACAAATTGTCCAGAAGATGAATTAGTGAATATGGGCTTAGAATTGCCCGGTGCATGCAGAAAGCCAGGCTCCAGCATTTATCCGTGCAGCATTATTGCCATCAAGGATTTGATCCAGAAGTTTGTCCAGATAGGCTGAGGTGACTCCAAGGGTAAATGCAGCTCTTCCTGGCATTCAAATTGGGATCAGTATAGGCTGAGGTTTATTTGTAAGGAATAAAGGAAGGATTTGGAAGAAATAAAAATCAAACAAAGAAGAGTCTGTATTGTCTAAATGATGTAAATAACCATGCAGAACAGGGCATAACTGCAGAGCAATTATCCAGATGTGCAAAAATACGAAAATATATCATAGCATTTGCCCTGTTCACACTGTCTCCTGAAGAGTCTCTCATAATAATTGACACATGAAATGAAGTGTCTTATGCCATGTCTGTATGTCAGTAAATGACACTATCTTTAAGGCTGTGCACTGAGACAGGTATTTGAAGGCAGTGAGCCTAAAAATGAGAGTGATACCTCTGAAGTGCCTCCACTGTTTATTCTGCCAGAGTGGTGACAGCTATGCGAAAAAAACATGTAAAAGCCACTCCTTTAAAAACAACATTCAGTTACTGTGTGTGCAAAATATCTGTTGTGTCATTACCACCAATTCAGCTTACCCGTAGCTTCTCTTCAGTCTTAGTGGATTGCTTACAGTCGGGATGCCAGACAGTGGAACCTGAGATAGGAAAAAAACCAAACATCTTTATTCAGAGTAAAGCAGATGACTTCTGGTCATGACAAGTCAGTTACTAAAGAGAAGCCCTTCATTGCATCAGGTGATGATTCTGTATGAACTATGCAAGCAATTCACGTTCAATTCTAGCTCATGAAAAATACAAGTGAAACTAAAAAAATATTCAGATTCTTGGCCCGTCTACAGTAGCCTCTTCCTGAAGTGATCAAAACACTTTGCACGCATCCTTAATTAAAACTCAAACAGCCTCAAGCAGCAAGGGCGTCAGCAAGCACCAGCTGGAGAAACGAAAAGACAGAGGGTTTCTCTGGGCAGGACGGAGGGTAAGAGCAAAAAACCGGGCCCTGGTTACCTGATCTGTTCTCTCCTTCTGTATTGCACCACACAAAAAGGGAAGTTCTGATTTTAAGTCCATTAATACTGAGAAAGTCCTATTACTTCCTTGAGCAATAGGTGTCATATTCAGTTACTGCGAAGTCTTACTCAGATCACCTCCTCCCTGCAATTATGCAAAACGCAACAGGAAAAGCAAAATTTGAAAATTCAAAATACAGCAGAGTCAGGGCTGTATCTCACCCATTGCACGAAGCTAGAGAGGCCAGTGCGACACGGGCAGCAAAAAGCAGCATGTGAAAGAGCCTCTCCCTAGATCACAGTGTACCACGCTTGCCATGGGCACACACATCATTACTACCCATTCCTCTGCAAGGTCAGTAGCACTGGCATTTCCACACAGCATATTCCAGCTACACATCCTACTGAAAAAGGCAAGGTCTCTGCTGTTTGTGACCCAAAACATGGGATTCTCTCTCATGATGTAAAAATGGTAATATCTGTCTCCAAGAGCTGAACAGTGTGATGGGAGGGAGCACTTCCATTACAGTTCTCCTTTGGAACAGAGTGTAAACTGTGGTCACTGCTGGGAAGCTGCTGGCAGGTATTAGCCAAGTTGAAATGGAGCAGAAGCTAATGCTGATCTGTAACACTGACTGCAGCTGTAGTCAAGTTCTAACTTCATTCCAGTCACTGCAAAGCCAATACAGAGACTTGTACTGTCTGCAGGTGGGAACATCACCTCTTCACTCTGTCCACAAAGAAACCAAACAGAGCAAAGTCCAGGTCTCCTGCTGGTGACTGTTAGCTCAAATGCAGTCAGAGGAAACCCCACCCTCAGAGCCCAGGAGAGGTACGGGTCAAGGCCCCTGGAAATTTTGTTCTAACAAGACCTTACATGGCTCGGTACAGAAGTAAAGACCAGCAGGAGTGATTTCACTTCTTAGCATCACACACTATAATCATCAGCAGGGGACTGGAGGGAATGCTGTGATTCTGGATCAGGGGTCTGAGATGTTTGGCTTTGAGTCCAAGCCGAGGAAGAAGAAACTGTGCCTTTGGCAGGGGGAAACGATCAAACACCAGGGAGAAGTGTACCTACAGCCTTCTCTGTAAACAAACAGCAGCCTCTGAGCCAGGACCCCACAGGGCCTGCAAGATCAGGAGAGAAGCATGCCCTGTGCATTTGCTCACGAGGTCAGACAGATCTGAGCACTCGGGAGGAATGGAGTTCACGTTACAAGGCTGATGAACTAAGAGTCAGAAGGTTTAGGTTCAACTCTCAGCTGTGAGCTCCCCGTGTCACGCCAAGAAAAATGATGTCTGTTCCTCTGTACCTCAGGTTTTTTCTATTAAACTATCCCTACCATCAAAGAAAAAAACCTGTCACTGCCTTTTTGGGCAGTATTTAACACAAACTGGAACAATTTTAGGGACACCCTAGGAGACTGCTGGAGCTGCTGAAAGCAAAAAAGAAACGCATGGGAGTCTGGATATAATTTTCACGAGAAACTCCGCTAAAGGTTGTGAGGTTTTGGGGCTTTGTTTGTTTGTTTTCCACAGAATGATAAGAGGTTTGAAATATGTGAAATTTAGAAACCCAAATCAGATAGAGCAGGCTTAAGAAGTTAACTGTAAATGTTTTTCATGACCTTGAACTCTGAGCCACCTACAACCTATAGATTTTGTTCATCCAAACATGTCAAATCTCTTTTGAAATGCATGGAACAGTGCAAATTCTCAAGCTGCGTCACCACTCTTTTTCCTACTGGAAACAGTTCAGCAAATTCTGGTTATTCCCATTCTTAACATATGTTTGTTTGCTCACTTGGCAGGCACCAACCAATGTGTTTATTCAGCTTTTTACTTTGCACGTACCATTGTTTCAAGGTACAGCTCTCTAAAAATCAGTAACTTGGGCCATTATTTACACACTGAATAAGGCTAAAAGCCTGTGTGAAGCAGCCCTCTTAATACTGAGTAACATCCTAGCTCAGCAACAATCTTCTGGGGCAGTCCGTCCAGCAATAAATTACTAGGAAGTCAATGGGAAAGATAAAGTTTCTGATGCTGCTTCCTTTTAATTTTCCTGTGCTGGAGCAGGGCAAAACCAGAGTGCTTCTGCTAGTATTATTCAAACCATCCTACACATAGAAAGCCCCAAAACAGCTTGTTTTTGCATGTTCTCCTTTTGCAGGTTTCCCACACATTTGTAATACAAGTAGCTACCACAAACCTGCCAGGCTCCTTTATTATACAAAGCAATACCAACACAGTTCTTTCATGTCCTGTGGAGAGGACAATTAGAAGTGAGATGGAAGCTGACTATTTTCATATATTTTATCAATAATGTAATTTTGGTTCTAGATTTAGAGTTGTGGTGTTGTACTTCGATTTCCAAGTAATACTTGGAATGCTGTTATTGTGCACCCTAGGGTAAATTATTTAGATGGAGTCAGGATACACATTTCAGCTGAGAGCTTTGCACAGGAAAGGCTTTTAGGTTCCTTACACTTGGAAGCATGCTGAATTCAGCAAGGAAAGCTTTGGCAGGACAGTCTGGAGCACACTCAGCAATAACATTATTTACTGAGAAAACAACTTGTGAACAATAAAGCAATGCAACCTGGGCTGCTCCTCCTCTGAGAATGAGTGACCATGAAGAACATTGATTCACAACCACAGAAAGGGAGATACAGTCAAAAGGAGAATGATGGCAGATCAAGGAGCCAGGTCTCTCTCCTCTCCTCTTTCATATCACCTGAACTTGGCCAGAACAAAATCTAGCCTTGTTTAAGTAGCAGCAAGGCTTTTTAAGTAGAAGCAATGCTTTCTGTCTTTTTTGGATCTGCACAAATTTACACCACAGCCTGCCCAATCAACATGAACTCTGCTAGAGTAGTGCAAAGTGCATCAGTTACTAACAGCTGTTATTAGTAACAGCAATAAATGAACCTTTGCTCACCTTGAACTCTGACTGTATTTTATCATACTGCGATGTCAGGAAACTAAGAAGATTACCAGTTGTCAGATGCTGTAACTGGTGCTTTCAAATTGGTCTTTCGAATTTGCCATCAGAAAGCAATGCTTCCTACCCAGCCCTCTTTCAGCCTCTCCTTGCTCTTGCAATGCAGAGCTGCTACACAGCTCGATATCCAGTTCCATGCACAGCTGGAATAAGACAACTAAGGTATAAGGTCAGTGAGAGATGAGAGAGACAGACTGGTGGGGAGGACAAACTACAAAATAACACAAGTTAGCTTCAAACAATATTATCTTATTTTGGAATTCTTCAGAAGGGATCTCTCCTCAGGATTTTGAGAAATGGCTGCAACCACACTGTCAGAATTATTTCCTATTCTTTTACAATCCTTTCAGGTATATCAAACAAGTTTCTAACACAAGCACAATATACAAAATTCCAATATGTATCTGCCTTTTTCACTTAGATTTCTGGCTTGCATAAATGTGTATTATATGTCTTTCTACCAACATTAATTATTACTACAGCAAGTAAAAAAAAAATAACTGTTGCCTAATCATTGACGTGCTACCTTGTGGGCGAGTAGGTGGAATTCTGATCAAGGATACTTTTCAGTGAAAGAAAAGAGCATGTTCTTTTTTATGTGAAAAGATCCTTGCCTGTATTACATGGAGATGGTTTTTAAACTCCTGAGGTCTGTGACAGAAAAATTACAAAGTCTGATGTTCTTGTTTTGGAATGGAGACATCCTTACCTTGCAGGTACATTTCTTCTCCTTCCGTGAACATTTGGTTGCACCTGCTGCATCGTGCACAGCTCGGATGATAATGCTTGTCACCTGCCTGATCAAAAGTAAAAAAGGGAAATGAATGGTCAATGCATTGCACTGCTTGGGAGCACTCATTATTTGATGACAGACCACTGCCATTTTTCTTCTAGTTCACCTGTTACGATACCACATTGCCTTCACAATGTAACAACAGCTATGAGATGCAAGAGCTGCCACACCGATTTAAAGATTTCCTGGCTAGAGGCTACGTGACAATCTATCTATTCTCCATGACTTGCCCAACACCTTTTTAAATCTCCATCTACCTAACAGTCCAAGGCAATGAATGTCACACTGCAGGCAGATATTTGTGTAAACCTGCCTCCTCCTCATTTTGTCAAACAGCATGTATTTTCTCATTTGCTCCACTGTTGTGGATGAATGTAGTCAATGAACAACAGTTTTCAACCTGCCCTTTCATTCCTTGGTCTTCTTCCTGACATTGCTGATACGGGCACTAATAGAGAGAGGCTTCTAGAGCCACTTCTGGGACCATTAATTTAATTCACAGGTGCCTGACTTCAGAAGTTACACTAGCACAGACACCATGAGCTGAATTCGAACTACTGAGGTAAAGATGCTAAATACTCTAGATCCTGTTACCCAAATCTGAATCCACTGAGCCACTCATTCTCTTAAACAGATTGATACCCATAATAAACAAAAATGATCAAATTGTAGGCCTATAAGGACAGGAAAAATCAAGGCACAGATATTAATGTGATTTCTTCTCTTTAGGAGACCAAAGCAACCAATGTATTAACTTCCTTGCATCAGAAAGTAAGCAGTTGATGCCCACCAGGCTTGCAATGAATTATAAAAGTCTTTAAAATTGTATCATCTGGCTTTCCAAACAAGTTAACCTCAAATCCTTATTAATAAAATATTCCCCATCCACTAAGGCGTTATATGTACAAAATATCTGTTTACTCTGTAGCTGACTTGTAAAATGTCATCAAGTCCATTTCCTACTTCATTACACCTGAGACTGTAACATTACTAAATTCAACGTTTTCTTATGTCTATTGACATGAATAACAACATAGTTTTGGTTCATATTTGATATTGATTATACAGGCTTAGTATTTAAAAGTATGTATATAAGATGATAAGGTATATGGATTAAAGTACCTGACAATGACCAGTCAACCAGATCTACCACCCAGCCCTTCTACAGGTACAGTTGCACCATTTAATTTTAATGTTCTCACTTGTTCCTGCCTTAGTAGTGTAGAACCTGGGTTTAATTTTAGGGAAGGTTACAGGCTGCTTAGGCTGCTTACAAGGCAGCACCCACCAAACAGGGAATACTAATATATTAGTATTTTTTCCACAGCAGATTTAGACCTATCAGGCAAAAAAAGGAGCTCTGGTAAAAGGGAGAAAGAAAGGTCAGTATAAGATATGCCAGTTCAAGGAAGAAAAGCTAATGAGGGAGGAAACAGAATTGATGCTTGTCTTGCAGCAACAAAACCAATATTGAGCTGAGAAGGAAAAAGCTCATTCTCTATCATTTTCATTACTGGCTGTCTTCTTCATCTCTGACTCCCTCTAGCAATTATTTAACCCCTGCAGTGTCCCATCAGTTCCATTCAAGACTGGAATTTAAGAAAAAGAAGATGAAGAAACTCCGAATGCCTCTCAAATGTAACGCTGCCATCAAACCACAGCTATTCTGGTCTTCAAAGCTGATGTACAAAGAACAGCTGCTTGTATATAAATGCAGCTTAGGGCTGTGAATATTGAGATCTACCTTAGAACCTTGTTCAAATTCAGAGAGCTCAGCATTCAGCAGAAGCTGACATCCTTTTTCTGCACTTTCTGCCTCATGCAAACACTATTGTACATACAGAGGAAAAGCAATTTTATCTGTGTTCAGTAAAAAAAAAAAAATCACAACTCTTGAGCATTCTTAAAGTTCTTCAGCGAAGTGAGGCCCACAGAGCTGCTTGTCACAAGTGATTTCAGAAGCATTTGATTTAAAGATGATGGCACATCTGATGTCCTGGGAACTGCTCCCAGTTAATGAGATATAAAAAATTCAAAGGCTGAATAACTGCCAGAAAGGATTGTCTCTAAACAGGAAGACAGTAATTGAAAAACAGGTTTGAAATAATAAAACAGGAATCTTTTCTAGGCTCTGCTTGTCTCATCCAGCTACAGAATGTCTCTGCAGAACGGTGGTGTCACTGCTTAACAGAGCTCACATTTTCCGTAGGCACATGGATTTTTCTGAAATAAAATTAATCGCTTCTCAAGAGGTATTCAATAGAATAGCTAAGTAGCTACATAGTCTGAAGTGGAAAGAGTACAGAGCCTGTTATATTATAATTAATTAACCTCTGAGATCCCATCTGAGGTGGAATTGCGTCCTGTGAGATGGGATCCAGACACAAAGGACTGAAACCTTTGTACATAATTATTATCAGATGAAGTAAATGTTATAAAGAAGTAATTCCCTACCAAGCATCCTGGTGATGATCTAACGCAATTTAGTTTTAAGAACGGTATTTAGGATCCAGCAGAGATATCTGTATTGTGAGAGAACCATGACATGTGGACAAAGAAAATCACACATTCATACCTGTACAGCTTCAACTTCTGGTCTTCCAGTCTGGGCTTTGAGGTGTGGTGGTTTTGTTTTGTTTTGAGGTTTTTGTTTGTGTGGGGTTTTTTTTGTTGTTGTTTAGGAATAAGAAAGCCATATCACACCTATGTTTTAATCAAATGCCACATGTCATTGTCATAAACAGAGGTACCAATCCTTTAGATTTTGTGTAGGTACTCTGACAGTCCTATCCCAGGCTGCTGAGTTTCCTGTAACTTGTTTTGCAGTTAATTCACAATAACTTGGGTCAGTTACTTCTACTAGCTTGATCTTAAAAGGGTCTGTATCTGGTCCATCTGATACTAATACTAATGAGTCTTTTACTTACTGTGATCATCCAATAAACATTTTTCTCCTCATCACAAAGCTTTTCTAGAGGCTCTTTTAGAAAAGGGTGCCTGAATTCACATATTCATCTGTTAATTTCTGTAAGCAGTTTACATGTTTTTAAAAGCCAGGATATTTATAGGAGAAACAAACCCAGAATTCATCACAATATTATGTGTAGATCTGTGGCCCCTCTGAAGATTTTTTCCTGGAAAAACTTCTGATACGCTACTGTCAAGAGAATATAGTTTAAACAACGTACACACATCTCTTCAGAACAGCCAAAGAGACTGATTTCAAGTTTATTGGCTTCTTCCCCAGGGCTGAAACAACTGGCTAAAGTTTACCCTAGTCTGAGTGATGAATGAACACCACAACCCAGGATAAGACATGCTTGCTAATTGGAAGTGCTAACAAATCCTGCACTGGAGAGCTTTGGGGGGAGTTAATACCACAGCAGCTGCAGTTGTTGCTGAACACTTCCAAACCAGTTTCATGAGTTTCCTGCCTCAACAATGTTTCTATAACTCAGGAATGGAAGCCTTTCTTCAGTGGGTATCCACAGGAAAACAATCTGCATCTCAGCTAACTCAAGGCTTATCTTGCCATGCCTGACTTGCTGTAATCATCTGAGAAAACTGGTTGCTAAAAACCATTAACTTACAATGTATTTAGGAAAATCTTTTGGATCTACAAGGGGATGACATATTCACACTTTTTAGAGATCTGGTCTTGCTCAGCTCTCAGGCTACTAAACTCCCACTCAGTATGGCCAATACGTAGCTTCCTGTAATCTCAGGCTACTGTGCTGTGGACTGTCAGGTTTGGATCTCAATACTGTTGGCGGTATCAAGTAGCATTAGTTCAGTGCGCTGCTCTGAAGATTCTTCAGCTGAGGTGCAAGAACGTTAAAATTACTTCCTTCCCACTATGCCTAGCTTTCCTTACCCTTTCTCAAGCTCACCTCATATCTAGAAATCTCTCACAGTTAGCTTTGCTCCACAAGGACTTCTCAAATGACAGCCTGCACCCTGCCATCAGCAAAAAAGTCACTTTCTTGACCAAAATAGAGCTGTGCAGCCACTAGGTTTTCATCTATCATATTGCTGCTGATCCCTTCTGAATTATTTCAGCTTTTGTTGAGGTCTTCAGGACAATCCAAACCATCAAATGCAAACTATGACCCATACCTTAGAGGACTGTCCCTAAACCAAGTCTGAGTAAACTGAATTCATTGCTGAAAATACCTTGGTCTTGCTTAGTTAGAAGTGCTGAAACTAACCAAAATAACATTGAACATTATTACTCTTACTTTGCATACGAATTTTTAAACGGAATTGACAGCAGTTTCTTGTCAAAAGAAATATTAAACCTACATGTTACTGTCACTGCTTGTAAATTTTTTGTTAGATCAACTGGCACTTACATTCGCAGTAGAAGCAAGGAACATCAGTTATCAATTTAGAACAATATACAATCTCTTCTGACATTTCTATTTATCTTCTACCCACATTTACAAATCTAAAATATGTTCTCAGATTACATCTCATTTGAACACAGTGGACAGAAAAATTTAGAGTAAAACAAGTAGCAGTATATACTCATTTATCAAATATTTCCACAGCCTTAGAACTGCAGAATGAAGGAACAGTGGCCACAAATGTAAGTGTCACTATCAACATAAATATATGGATGTTAAATTCGAGTAGCTTTCCATGGTTCTGCAAGTCTCACTGATTTGTCATTGACCAGAGATATACGCATTCTCTTTATTTTCTGTAAATTACTAAATATATCTACTATATGCAATGTGTGCATTATTTGCATATTCATATACAGAAAATAGGTTTTAACATTATTTTGCATAGTATTAAGGTTTCATTTATTCTGGTAATTTCAAGACTTATACCAGAATAAAGTCTTCAGCAACACTGAGCTTCAGTTCACAATCTACAAGAAGGTTAAAAAACATTTAATGTTCTTCATAAAATACTTTGGATAAACACTACAAGGAAAAACATTACAGAAATGTATTCCTCATGACCTGTCCTGAGAACAAAACCATGCAGTCACCTCTCTTCTAAGGCTTATGAATAACAGTTAGAGGCTCAGTAGTCAGGATCCACAGATGATGGGCTACACAGGCGAGCCTGACACATATATTCTGCAGAGGATGTGTCCCAAGTAATATTAGCCAAAATACAAGCTCTGTTATGTATTATACCACTACCAAGAACTATAATAATAGTTGATAATGAGAGACCAGATTTTTCATAGATCACCTTTTCAGATTCAGCAGCTATCAATTCCAGCCTTCTTCCAGCATACTATTTTCTAAAATAACTTCAACGTGGACATACAAGTCCTCCTCAGTTGATTAAACCAGTCTGCAATGCCATTTTAAAAGCCGCTGTGTACTGTTTACAGAGGGCTTTGAAGGCTCCCTTTAATGGAGGGGTAATAACCCTGTGCAATTGCCCAGAATGAGAAACATCACAGAACACAGCCATCACATTACACACTCCATGCATCAAGTTTAATGAGATCTCCTGCAGTTTAACAGCAAACTAAAAGGCTGGGAGGTTGGGAGGTATTTGAAGCACCAGTTAAACACACTGCCCTGAGCTCCTGTACAACCCCTTCTCACACCAGCCTCTTCACAATGTGCACAACACTTACATGCCTTCACTTTATCAAGATGCCTTTGGGGACCTCCTGAAGCCAAAACTGTATCATTACTCACAGGTGTCAAGGAAGGAAATGGAGGGTATCACAAGAACAATTCCAACCCATGAGCTACAAATATAGCTGCACACAGGCTGATACAATGTGCCCCAGAAACCCAGCATAAAAAGTACCTGCGTTCAGCACACATACAGCTTTAACCCCATGGTAATAATACTTCAAAAGCCAAGGACTATATTTTCTGAGTCCACCCCCTCTGTCCCTACTTCCCACAAGACTAACATTTATTTTCTGAGTGCTTGTAGAGCTCTAGTCGGATTAAATAAATGTTTTCCTCTTTGGTGAGCATAAGAGCTTAAGATTTCCTATTACTCATGCCTTCAGTTCTGTCCTTCCTTCCAGAACAACAGTGAACAAGAGCCAGAGAGAACAATAACAAGAATCCCGCTAGGAGAGCTCACATGCCAGTGGGTCTGGAAGAGGAAGAACTAATTACCAACAGACATTTTCTACTGGCCAAAGGACACAATTAAGTGCATTTTTGTTGCATTACATTTGCACAGCTGCACTCACTCTCCATTCACAGATATCTTAGCAATCACCTGACAAACAGCTATTAAACGTGTAGAAAGATTTAATTTTCTAATACTATTTAAATACCACAAAAACTGCTATGTAGCAGAGTACATGGAAGAGGTAACCCTCCCTCTTTTTCTTTTGTTTTAATTTTTTATGAACAGGTATAATGGGCCCATTTGATGGGCAAACCTAATAAAATATTTAGTTCTACCATGACTCTAAGGAGAACAACCTAATTTCCTAACTCTCTTAAGGACTAAGGAACAGCACAAAGAATAACTCGGACTCATCTTTTAAACTCCTTAAGGAACGTTGTGAATTGTAAAACGGGAACTGTGGCATGTAGCCTACCATTTTCCAGTGAAGCTTTATTTTAATTACTTGCAGAGGTCACAGAATCTTCAACTCTGTTTGATGTTTGGTATAACATCAAATTCCACTGTTTCATTCTCTGCAGGCTTCTGTGATCTCACAAGTGGCTGGAACAGCACAAACACTATGAAGACCAAAATTTGCCTCCAATAACATCATGACCCAAACTGTCTACTCATTTTTCCCAGGCTCTTATCTGTTTAGCAAGTCACTACAAATATCTGTGCTCAGATACAAAAATAAAAGCATAGCTCCTTTGCTTCCAAAGGATTTCAGAATCTACTGTAATTTTCTCTGTTACTACCAAAGGAAGGAAAGTGTAATACAATTTAAATGTTGAAGATATTCTAGCCTGATAAACCCTTGTTTGATATGTATCTTTAAAACTAGGACCTTCTAAAGCTGGATTTAATACTTCTATCATGATATCTCAACAGAAAAAGCTCTCAGCAGTCTCTGCCTCTGTTCAACCTGAGACAGGACGGAGCAGCGGGAAGCAGAGCTCACACTGGCAGTTCCCAGGCTGACAGGGCTGTAAGACACAAGATCGGGGGACAGTGGGAAATGGAGCGTGAGGCTGTGACTGTAAATCTGAATGACAACATGCATGCAAGAGACATGGAAGACCCTCAGAGCCTTCCATCAATTGCTGTGCTGCCTTGGGGAAGCCAAAACTGCAGCTGTCCTGCTGCTAGGAACACTTGCACTGTTAATTCATGCTCAGTTTCTGATTTTTATAGAAAAATACTTTCCAGCATCCCAACAGTGACTGCCAATGTCATGCCAGTATATTCCTTTAACAGATGGACGAATAAACTTTGTAACTTACTAGCGTTAATTCTGTCAGCATACAATATTGTTATACCCGTTAGTTGCTGCTAATAGGAATGCAACAATTAGCTGCTTGGAATATAATTTTCCCTTATAGCAAAGGTGAGAGAAATTATTCAGGCTAAATCCCCAGCTGTGCAACTGCTCTGCTGGCATGAAAAAACAGTCCTTGTGGCAGCTGAATATCAACTGGACTTACTGTAGTAAGATCTTAGCAGTCCTTTGTGACTCCAATGTCAGCTCTGCCTTGAGTTCTCACTTTCCTGTAACATCCAGGTGAAATGCTTAAGTAACAACTATGGTCTTTATTGGAGCTATTCGCTCTGTCTTCATCAGGCAAATCCACCTATTGCTACACACAGGACCAAACCTATAAGTTTATATTATCTCCACAGTTAATAGCAGGAGGTTGGTACTATAAAGAAGGTAATTCCACCCAACTAAGAAATGTAGACACAGTAGCCCGAAGGGGCCAGTTAGAATCCTCTGAGCAGTACAGAAAAGCAAAGCAGTAGCAGACACAGCTTTTTTGCCTATTGCCAGGATCTCGACAACATCTCTGTTAGGATTATGGGTTACGCTTATGCACAGAGAAACCAAATCCCAGTGACTGAATATGTAGCTAATCAGGGACAATCCAGAGGAAATATATGTAGGAGATTTTATTAAGATAATGTGTACACTCTGCAAAAAAAAGCAGGCTAACCATTGAACACATGCAGTGTTTTCTTCAGGTGCATGTTCTCTTTTGCAGTGAGGAGGTAAGTGAATTGACAGGATTTTCTATGTAGTTTCATTCTTATCTAATTACAATACAAATCTGTGAATTAACTGCCTTAATTAAGTGTGTATGAGGGCAAAATCCAGCATCTGACATTCAATTTTCTTTTAAACCATGTTTATTGCATAGTTTTTTGGGTTTTTTTTAATTTTGAACTTTTCACTAGAAAGTATTTGGCAAGGCTTGATACAAAACCCTCCTCTGTTTCTTAACAATGGTGGAACAAGCCCATTTCATATACACAGGTGTGGACTTTCTGCATCTTCTGCAATCTTTAGGCTTCACAAAGCATTAGAAAACTAAATATTCCTTTACCTTGTATGTATTTTGTCCAGCATGTATTTTTGAAATGAAAAGATACTTCACCTAAAGGATGTGATTACAGCCACCTTCCCTTTTGCAAACAGCCTAATACTGGCATAACGATAACTTTGTCTCAACCAGCCAGTAAGACACTTCTACTGACTACCAAAAACTGTTGTGTAGGTCTGCTGAGCTGTACAGTCGAGTGATCAGTCTCTCTGCAGCAAGCTGAGAAAACCACTCCAGCCACAGCTTCTAGCCTGCTGAAAGCAAAGTAGAGCACTTAGCTTGGATTGCTGCTGAGTGTTAGTTATATATGGCACAAGGGATAGCATGGAGGCTTGTGAACAGATTATGCATATTGTATGCATCTGGTACAATCTTCCGTAACACCAGGAATCTCCCACTTTCCAAGTCATCTTCACATTTTCTTTCATTAAGTGGTAACAGGACCACCGAGCTATCAGGAATATGCGAGTTCAAGAGTGAAACAAACCACATTTCTCCTTTTAACACTCTGCATGAAGTGACTGTTACTCCCTCCACCTGTCCCTCTGGCTGAACGTCTAAGAATACAGCTTGATGTATATGCATTAGCAGAGCACATTCACTGAAGTTTTATTTGCAGTGCTGCAACAATATCTCCAAAACAACGGGAAGTATATTGGAAGACTGAGATGTTACTAGTTTATTTAATTAGAAATAACTTTCTCAGCTGAACTATAACCGACTTCAATCTGCTGAAATTTAGCTAGAAAAGTTCATAACAAACTTGCTTTGTATCTTAAAAAAACCCCAACAGAACTATTTCACAAATCAGAAAGTCTTGAATCTGACAGCAGGTATTAAATACTGGACCTCATCCTAACATAAAAAGGTTATTTGCAATTCCAAAAATTAGCTATTATTTCCATTCTGATCATTATTTGATTGCATTTATAGACAGAAATAAAGAGCATACGTACGCATGTGCATGTGGAATTTTAAAGGAACTTATTCCTAGATCTTAAAGTAACCATAAAAGGATAAACCCAGGAATTTTTAAGACATCCTACTGGATGTCCCAAATTCTGTATTCCAAAATACAAATGAAAAAGTTATCATGGTCCATATGGTTGAGGCACAGAAAAATCATAAGAACTGAGACAATGTTAGCTAAAGAAAAAAAAAAAAAGGAATGATGAGGTCATTAAGTTAGAAATAAAGAGAACTGATAAGAAATCTAAAGTTGCTGAAGAAATATCTATGGTCAATATGTTTAAAGGCAATAAGAGTCTTTAATATAAAGTATGACAACACAAAATAAAAACAATAATTAAAAAAAAATCACAGATCAGGCAAAGGTCCCTTGTGAGCTGTAAATGAAAAATGATGAAAGACGACACAGAAAAGGCAGGAGTGTTCAGGAGCTGTATCTTTCTGGTCTGTATCTGACAACTCTGAAAGACATTTTTCCTGTTGGATACTGTTTATTGAGCAAGATTTTGTTGAACAGTGTTAGCTATGACTCAACATTTACAGATTAGGAGACTTGAATAATTTGTACTCAAGAGTCTTAAGAAAACTACAGCTAGCCAGTTCCCTGACAGATGGATGTGTTAGCAGGGGAGGCTCTGCTGAGCCACAAACCTCAGAGATTACTTCCTTCTACCCTCAGCATGAGGTACCTCTACTACTGGCCAAGACAAGAATACAAAACCTTCCATGGTAAATCTGCAGATGACTCAAAGGCAATGCTTGTTTAAGCTATCTAAAACCATGAAGTACGTTTTAATAGTCTAATGTCATATAAGATATGTGCATATCAAGAAAGCAGGGCCCTGTGAGATTGAGGGACATGTTGTGGGCAACAGCAACCGAGAGTGGCAGTTTGAGAACATCATTAATAATCTCCCAGAAAATGCCCTCAGAGTACCTGAAACAGCTGGCTTTTCTGATCATCTAATGTATACAAAGAATACAAAGGAAAAGTGGAAAAAAGGGTTTGCTTTTGACTACAGATACTGTAACGTCGCCATTGTAACACTTGACGAGTGGATACATGTGGATTTACAGAATAGAGTGAGCCTTAAACTGTGAACCTGAAGGACTCAGAGTCAAACCATTATCCAGAGAGAGGCTTCAGAGATGACTAGATCACAGGGGACAGGTGATTAAAAGCAAAGAAAGGAGATTACAGCAGGAAAGAGCATGAGCTTTTCAATCCCATTGAAAAAACTATGACAACATCAAAAAGCTGAAGTTAGACAAATTTAACCTCAAAGTAAGACCAAGTTTCTAAAACGTAAACGTAATTTAAGCAGCAAGAGGTAAAATTTGTGGCTTTACAATCACTCTACAGTCTTCATGACAAGGCGTGATAATTTCCCAAAGGATAACGTTTCATTTGGTTTCTAGGGAAGAATTCTGTGATTTTGAAAAGAGAATGTCAACCAAGATGATTTTAGCAGCCTCTACGACCTTAAGATCCATTCCAACAGCCTTTGCATAGAGAAGCTTCAACATGCATCAGACTGCTCCAAGGGAGCACAGGCCTGAACCAAAACAGCAGGATAAATCCAGCCTAAGGTTACACTGGAGAAATTTCCAATTCACACTGAAAAATTTATCAAGAGCTGTCTTAGCTAAACAGCAAAATTCCTGGTACAGGAACTCCTGGCTTTGCTACTAAAAGGAAGCTTTTATTGATGTGGCTTTTGGTTCAGAGAGACAGTTCAAGTGCAATGGCAGGAGAAGTTCTGGGCTTGGGTGTGCTGCATCAGCATCAGAATTGCTACTGACCTGGAGAGTCCAGCACTGAGATGGGGCTCTGCAGTGTGGGGAAGGTTGAGAAAACAGGTCAGTGTGGCACTAGGCAAAACTCACGTTAACCTGTTCAGTGGGCAAGGACAAACCACCTTCTAACTGATGAAGCAAGTGAGTGCTTGGGGGATTAAGCAACTCACCTTGGATCAAAATTAACGCTTGCAGCAGTGCCAAGCACAGAACTTAAATTCTGACTCCCAGCCCTGAAGGACCTCCATGTTAGATCCAAATAACTGTAGCTGGCTTTCTTGTTTATCTAACACAAAGTGCCTTTCCAGTTTTCTGTCAGAGGCTGTATCAGGAACTGTGCAACCTTTGGCATGCATTTTAGCAAAGCCTGGTCTCCATTCTGATGTCTGCATTCAGTTCAGAGGGAGTGTCCCAAGAACAACAGAGAAATAAAAGTTGCAAAGGCCAAAGGAGGGGGGAAAGAAGCTAAGCATGAGGTCACACACAGTACATCTGTAGAAAATAACTAGAGAATATTAAAAATAGGTAGCCTGTAAGAAACAAAGAAGACATGAAGTAGTCAACATATACTAGTTTTTACTTGGTAGACCCACAGATTTTTCTAATAGGAAAACACATTGGGAGTGAATAATTACAAGCCTGGATTTGACTACAACCAGACGTTTCTCAGGAATCCTTGTTCTGTAATTCTGGCCAAAGTGTTTACGTTTCATTAAATTTAAAATGGAAATATCAAAGGACATCAGGGTAACCACTGGCTAGTCAGTGCAGAGAAGCAGTTGTCTCTTTTTCAAGTAGAATAGCTTTGAATAAATGTCACCAAAATGTACTCTGCTAAAAGCAGTGCCTTTTATTTCTGGCAGAAGTCCTTTTTTTGTCCTATTTGTCACTTTTCTCGCTGGTGATACATATGATTTCCAACTACAGATGCACAACTATGCAAGCATACTTTTGAATCCTAGCTGGCATGAACATCTCATCAGAGTATGTTTGTCACAGCCAAGACACAGGGATTTCACTCTCTACCTTGTTTTCTTCAGCTCCCCATAAAATCAAGGTTTCTAGTTACCACAGGAAAACCATTCCAACAAAATAACCATGATACAACGTATTATTATGGTGATTAACAGAAAGAGGTGATCAACACAAACCAGAAAGGGAAGCCTAACATCATTTGCTGCCATTCAGTTTTCAACCAAGTACAGGATCTCCAGGATTCAACAGTAGTTCAAGGGTGTTTCTGAGATAACTCTGTTTAAAGCATTTTACTGACTCAGTTCTTACTCTCCTCGTTGCTAGGAAAAATAAACATTCACCAGCGCAGATGCAACTGCTTTACAGAATTCAAGCAACATCTGATCCACCTGTATACATAACATGTAGGATTCTGAGAGATTTGTGAAAGTCAATTTCTTAACATTTTAACTCACACTCAGATGATTTGTGAAGCTCATTTCAGTGACTTCTGCACACCACAAAACATCCCAAGCTAGTTCCATAGACAGTTTCAATGCCAGAGTATCTGTATTACTGGTGATGAAAAAGTGCATCTCTTAGTGTGATATTTTTCCCTCTCATGAAGAAAAAGGCTTGTAATAAATGTCATTCCAGATATCTATCCAAGGAACTACTAGACCTGTATGATCTTCTAATGTAGCATGAGCATGTAATCAACATCTACCCATTTTGTGCTCCAGGTGGTCATTTCAAACATTTAATCATCCACAAAATACTCACATATATCATATTTCTTCATCTGTAAAGCACCCGCTCAGTGAAGACAGGAGTTAATTCTGTGGACTTCAAAGTCCCTAGAGATTCCAGACATATCTTTGGGTTTTGTTTTTCTTTCCTTGGTCCCCCACCCTCCCGGAAAGCACCCTGACAAAGCAGACAAAAGAGACAGGACTGAGTCCTCCCAGAGAGAACACTGCACACAATACCCGGACAGAGCCTGTTACAAACAGGTGACAGCTAGAGACTTGCCCCAACAGGCTCTTCTCCACTTTTCAAATTTCTAACATGTTATTGCTGCATTCTTCCCATCAATTATTTTTTTTATGGGTGACAGGTCTAGGTCCTATCCCGCTCTTCTAGGAGTCAGTATCAACTTAAAGCAGGAGGACTTAAAGCAGGACTTAGAAACGAAAGATCACAATCCCGCAAAAAAAAAATAATTTCACCACTTAATCCATTTTTCATTGTGATCTCAGCGCAGGAGAAACAAAAAGTAACTGGCTGAAATAATTTCAAATTGCTACAGAGTGCCTCACATTCCCCTATCAACTACACTCCAACTGACAGTGAGACTGTGATACTGGAGGAAGCTTTGTTTTCAGTGTAAGTTACTTTGGTGCATGGATCATTATTAATTTTATATCTCTGTTGTGGGTGATTGTGGCAGGTAGCACTAGCACAATGCAAAGGTTTGAAAGATAAACAGAAGGAGCAATGGGAGCTACAAAATAAAACACGAGTATTAAGTTTTCCCTAAAGCAGACTTTTACAAGTTTTACAAGAGAACAAGACGTATTCTGCAGTGACAACCATGTGACTAGATTCTTAATACAGGTACGTAACAAGAAAAATAAAGTCACCCAGGTAAGTTACTCTTCTGACAAAACCTGGTGTGTGTTACATGCACCTCTAAGACATGAAAAAGCTACTTGTTTTAAGTACCTGTTGTGTGTTACTGGAATACATGCAACAGCTATATATCAAAGGCTGCCACTGGTGGGAAGAAACTTCATACTAACATAAATGCCTCTACTGAAATGTAATTTTGAAAGTATTTTGATCAGCCTGATAAGGTTTTTCAGTAATATTTAGTGGAAGAAACACACTGGAGAATACTTAACCAAATCAAAAAGGTAAAAGCTAAAGATGCTGTACTAGGGAATATAGATCCTACTCAGCAGCACCATACTCACGAAAGCAATTTATACAGATAAGCCATGTTTTTATAAGCACCTGCAAGATTTCACAAATCCCTTTGTGGCAATAAGGAAGCTTTAATTGAGTATTTTTCAATTTACTTAATACAACTTGCTCTTATTCATCATCCCTACACCCTCTGAACATTCCTCACCTCCCTACTGATGTTCAAATTGACAGAAGGATGGTTTCCAAACCACTGCTGAGAAGTTAATGCCTTGTGATTATGCTGCCATAACAACTGAACTTCTGTGAGTGCTCTGTCAGCTTCAGATACTCTTTTGTCACCTTGATATGTCAAGTTTTTCCCAACTACAGATATCCATCTTGCCAAATTCAATCTTTTGAGATGGAGGGACACCACCAAAATCCTGTTAGAAAGATTTTTACATGAAGCAATTTATGTTATTTTTCAGGAAATATATTTATTATAGATTTTTGACCCTGTGCATGGTGTGGTGTTCTAGGCATTTACAATAGCATATTTTTCATCAGGGAAGGGTAATTTAAATTAAGTTAAAACTATGCTGCTACTCAGCTACATAGACAACCTGTGTGAACCATTTACCCATATCCTGAGTTATTATTAAACTTCTCATTTCCCCATTTTTACGCAAACAAACTACATATTAGGAAAAAAAAAATCAGCATTCTACGTTAACTGATAAAACATGTTTCTCACCAAAAGGGCAGGGAAACTGGAAACAAACTCTAACCTTATTTCTATGTAACAAATCTCCAGAAGTGATCAAAAGAGACAAGAAACTATATTCAGAATTATTTGAGCTAAAGAATCGTATTGTTCCTCCATACATCAGCAATCAGTTGCAATCACAAACAGCCCAAGCTCTGTGCTATTCTCCTCTCTTCCTGGCAGTTTAAAAACATGTTAGCTGCACTCTCTTTATCTAAACCATAAAATTACACACACCCTTTTAAAAAAATCCTTCTGGTGCACAGGAACAAAAGCACAAGTACCCTATTACGATACCACTGGTAAGCTATTCAGTCATATCACAAAGTTACATCCCCCTTTCCCCCAAAAGAAAGCCATGACCCCTTCCAGTTCAGATCTTGTTTCACAGGAAGGGGTTTACCTTCCGATAATAATTCTTCAGTCTAAGTCCATTCCCTCCCCAGCCCGGCAGGCAGACTCCCTCCACCTCCGTTCAAATTCAGAGCACTATCAAAAGCGATGTGCAGATGGCTGATGTTCTCACCAAACCAGCTCACAGGGAAGTGCCTGTAACTGCGCCCAGCCCTCAGCCTTGCTCCTCCTCTGCTCGCGCTCACACACTCTCCTGCACACACCCACCAAAACAAGCAAATAATCCTGCTTCCACATTAAACCCACCCCAGCACTAGCTCTGCCAAGCCATTCTGAAAAAGGAAAAGGGGGAAGAATACTGGCCCAGGCAGGGGCAGGATCATTTCTCATCACTTTCGTGTCACTATTTGATGTTGATACAATTCAGAACAGTTTTTGCTTGGGGAGAGGAGTCTGCTGAATATGAAATCAGTGCTCTCTTTCTCTGGAAGTTATTAAATATTACTTCCATGGCTTCTGAAGAATTTATACAGCCTCCTGGTGTTAGTCTAGTTTTGTCAGAAACACTTAGTCACAGTGAGATTGTACTATAGCCCAATTCTGATGAACGCAGGCAGAGTGCTAGGGACACTTCTCACATTGGTATGTGTATCCCTTCATCCTGTTTGCGCACTCTGGGCGAGATCACGCTTCAGACACACTCTACAAACATTTGATGAATCTACAGTGGGACCTGCGCACTGACCCTATTTGATGTCTCAACAGGTATTTCCCAAAATCAAAAAAGCCCAATGGTCTGCAGTATATACCTGTCCAACTAAGAGAGCAAGCGATCACAGCACGTGCTTCTGCTTTTTCTTACCATTTACCTGGGACATTCAGGCAACATGCTCATGTTTTCTCTTTTATTGTAACAGCAGTAAAATTAAACACAAACAAAGCAAGTCACAGAACTAACAAAGCATGCACTAAACTCCACTGCCTCTCCTCATGTGCTGTGTATCCTTTCCCCCTGCATTTTTATGGTGTGTGAAGAAGGCAATTAGGACAGGGAGATACTGGTTGAGAACAAAGTCTCTCCCAAGCCTATAAAACACCCAAACCAGTAGACACCTAGTGATATGAAAACAGAATGGTAACACAGGCTCCAAGGATTATATCAGAACACACCACCAAAACCAAACCCATTTGGATTCATCATATCATCAGTCTTTGTTCAATTAATCAATTGCTTCATTTATTAGTGTTCAAAGTTTTAATCACCTAAACCTGTATTACCAGTACAGGTTGCATCATTAAAGTCCAGCAAATTACACATTTTGTGATTCTTCCTGCATAGCCACCATGAAAACAGCCCTGCTAAATATTTCATTCAGCAGAAGAATATATGTTAACCTTTATTAAACATTTATGAATGGAATTGAAATAAATCTCTGTTTGTTTTAAGAGATTCTCTATGTGGTTGCCCAATCTAGAAAGTGTACTGGTATAAGAACAAAGGACCAGATGCATGACTGTACTGAAGCACATAACTAAACTCTGGACTGTATGGATCTTTGCAGAGAAGGGTGATGTTTTCACATGAGCTATGAGCCTAAACATCCTTAAAACAAATTACTTAAACATGCAGGCTACTGAGTTTCCCTGAAAGTCAATCAACTGAAACATCTGAATACTAATACTAACATGAGCAAAGTTGCTTGTATGGTTAAGTGCTGGCAGAAGGCAAATCCTTGGACATAAACAGGCATTGCTTGAATAAATAATTTGTAGTTTGTATGGGAACCAGAAATGTTATTACTGTCATTTATTTGTTATTTATTTATTTAAAACAGACACATTCACATGTAAAGAATCAGCAGAAACTTCTCTGAACCCCTCATGGCACAGATTTCTAAATCTAGTTCTGAAAACAACACTTGAAGAAACGTACAGGCTCCTCTCACTCACAATCTTTGCCTCTTAAATATGGATACAGTTGCCTTACCAAACATGGTAGATTTCACTGTTTGTTTGGGTTTCCTCACCCCCCCCATTATTGTTATTTATTTCTGACTTCAGAAGTCAAGGTATCTCAGAATTGACATATCTCTGATTTAGTTGCAGCACAGATGAGACATCTTAAAATTCTAGCACATTAATGTAACAGTATCTACAAGTACTAAACCTCCACCACATTAAATACCACATCCTAAATTACTACTCATCTTTAAAAACAGGGGAAGCTCAGTATAAATTACAACATAAAAAACATATTTAGAACTTGACCTTGCAGGCTGGAGTCAAGGGAGCCTTCTGGTGCCCTGGCATTTCTCTTTTCAGGTCCATCTGTTAAAATGGCATTATGCCACCCTTTACAAGGTGGGGTGCAAGTTTCAACAGGGCACAGGAAAAACACCAGGCAGGCAGCAGCCCATCAGAACAGGAACTCAAGCCATGCACAGCCAGGAGAAATCACACAGTGGCTTTTTATTTCCAAACGAATACTAAGCAAATAGTATTATAAATTAGTAGAGTAGCAAGACAGTTGAAGGATTTCATAGTAGATATATACATCTCTCTCTCTAGATCATGAGATCAAATCCCGTCCATACACGTAATAACCAAAAAAAGTGAAAATTGTAAGACTTGAATCTTATTCTCAGGCTTTCTATGTGATTTCATGCAAATTATCCACCTGCTTCTGCCCTGATGTCTTCTTTCTGCAGAACTAAAAGAGTTTTGTGGAGTTAGATATGTCTACACAAAAACTTGCAGGTTTAGGGTCAGAGGGACAAGCCTTGAAGCTATGAAAACAATAGCTTAGTGGAAAGTCTATGTGAAAGTCCCACTCTCACTATGCTGTTACTGCCTGATAAAAATGTTTTTCACTAGAGTTAATGGGAAATGAGTAATGTTCCATGAATAAAGATTCCTTTCTGCTGCAGAAATCCAAGGAAGAATACTGATCTCTGTTGCCTTGACAACATTATCCTGAAATATTCCAGTATTAAAGTAACCGGTGTGCTCAAGAAAGTTGCAATAACTATTTCACATTGGATAGTTATTACATTTCTTGTGTTGGCATGTAATCACCTATCATCTGTGACTATTGCTCACAGAAAGTTATGTGTCAAATAATACATGAGAAATATCTGAGCTGACTTAAAACACACATGGTATTTTTCTTGCGTATTCTCACGGCTAGAAGTTTTTAGATCTATGTCTTAGGAAAAAAAACATTCTTCCATGGTATGCGGATATTAGCAAAATAAGTGCTGTTTTTCTAGTAATGCAGTTCTCAGCTGAGCAGAGGGATCACCTCAACGGAATGGCTGGAGGAGTCCATGCTCTCAAGGATGAACTTGAATCTTGAAACCTTGAATCTCAAGGTTTGAACTCAAACCTTGGACTTCCTTTCACCAGCTTTGCTGAGGGTGCCTACCAGGGGCACAGTATAGCTGCTTCTGAGATGAGGACTCTTAGGTTCACATCAGGAGTGGTTGTCCCTCTTGCTAGCTTCTCATTGTAGAAAACTGAAAGCCTGATTTTTCAGAGGTGCTAAGCCATACTGAGTGAAAAAAAGGAGCAGCGGCTGCATGCCTGCAAAGTCGCAAAGCATCTCAATTTCTCTTTAAATAAATAAAAATATTTTACTGTAAAAAAAATATGTACCACCAGTTTCATGCCTTCATTTCCCTTCAGTTTTGCTATAGACCACCCCAGATGTACTAAGAATAGAAGAAAATAAAGCAGCACTACAATGGCATGCTGCTAATCACTTCTCATCCATTAGAGGGAAGTGTTTGTATACAATGTACAACATGCTTCCCTCAAAACTCTTCTAATAATTTCTTTGGATTCAGATGATGAAATAATATACCTGCTCCTGACATAACAAATTATTTTATTGACAAATAAAATGAAGATACTGATTCGTGAATATACTACTACCATTTTTATTAACAAATCCATTTCCCCCCCCCCCCACTGGATGTTAGCAGGTATAACTTGGGCCAGTCAGTGATGCCATAAACTCTACCTACACAGTTCCTATAATTGTGCTACTTCACACCAAGAATGTGGTTTCCTTCCCAAGAGAGACAGCAGGACAAGAGACAACCCACATAATATAAATCATAAAAAATATCCAACTTTGCCAAAGAAAACAAAGAGAAGACAGTAATCCTCCAGTGAGAATCTCAAGCTTCGTCTAAATTACAACTTCAAGTGTAGTGAAAGGTTGTGGGTGATTTCCTGTACTGGATAAGGAGATTGTTAATTGTCCTGCCTCAAACAGATCTGTAGCCCTCCCTGAACTGTGGCATCCTGTTCTGTGCATTATCTTCTGTGGCCCTGTGGCTGCTTCCGATCTCTCAACTCTGTTGTTACCAGAGTATTTATGTCATGCTCTGACCCCATCCTTTAAACTACCTTTTCTGCCCAAAGAGGACACATGTGCTGACACAGGATTTTCTCATCCAAAGTTTTGATTTATTAGTTCCTTTAGTCTAATCTAGATGCATTAGTACAGTCCCTTTGGAACTGCCCATCTCTGACAGTGTAAAAGGTTTCTAGGACAAGCCAAGAAACTAGTCCACAGTTCTGATAAATTGCTCTGATTTTTGAATGTTAGCTGCTCACCTGCATCTTCTAATCTTTTCAAGCACCACCTAATGACAGAAGGTGCTTGAATGTGTCTGCTGCATCTGCATTCCCAGATGTTACCTGGAGAACTCTATTCAGGGACTATCCAGGCTGCTGCTACACACTGTAATGCAGTTAAGCCAATGTCTGAAAAGCCTCCCTGACTACACAGCACTCATTTTTTTTTGGTGGAAGTTTCTAAACACTTGTCCAATCTGCACCTTTCAGATAGCAGTCAGCCTTCAAATGTCATTTAAACAGATCAGGAAAGAGTTGCACTATATGCGTGATTCAACGTCTACAGGCTTCAGAGGAGTATGATTTTAGTTACATAGTGAGAACTACTGCTGCCCTCTGCTGTATTATTATGGGTTGTATGTCTAATAACCAATGAGAGCCACAATTATTCCAGCAATATTCCCAGTCTTACCCAGGATTTAGCATGCTTAAGATTTCCATGTATTGATCAGATCATTCAAAGGGTCAGTTTCTAATTCACCAACATATTTTGATTCTGCAGAGGCTAGGTCAAATGGAAAAATCTTTATCTTTTCTATCCAATTTTGATCCTTTGAAGAGGTGTATCCTTGCAAGAGGTTGGGCATGTTTCCTTGCTTCAGCAAAATGTCATCACTTCTGATAATAGATAACCATTGGAAGAGTAAGAACTATGGAGTGAGAAACCAACCTTGGGGTCAAAATGACCACATCAAGTTCTTGCCTGGGACACAATCTCTCTGATAACCTGAACTTTAGCTAAGTCCTAGCTTTCCTCAGTCTCAGCTTACTCAGTTCTGAAAGGATACAGCTCATGTTCATCTCAAAAAGCTAGGTTTCTTTCTCACTGATGCTACAAAGTGAGTATATGAGTGCAACCTTGTTATATTCACATCCACTACACAGCAGGCTCAACGTAGGAACAGCTTATTTCTTCCCAGCTCTCCACAGACTCCAATAACCTTCTCTTCTATCATTTTCATCTCCATGCCTCTGAACAGGTTGCGTTTCTTGTAGGTTAGAGCACCTACCATGTGCATCTATTTTTAGAATCATGCTTCCCAATCTCACAAATCCAATTACTCCCCTGCAGTGCTTGCTGCACTGGAATGCAACTGTGGTGTCACCAATACATAGTGCTAAACTGAAAAACACATCAGTAGACGGGAATAGATAAGCAGATGGTAGCAGACCACTAGACTAAAGCCTTCCTACTCAAGGGAAAACTCAGACTGTTCTCAATAATTATCTGTGTCTCCAAAGGAATTAGATATACATTGCAAAGGAGGCAGACTAAGAGCCTGCCTAATTAAAATACTATACTTCCTTCCAGTAGATTCAGTGACAAATGCACCAGGTGTCCACACGTGTTCCAAGGCCCTCATTTGGTGGCTACCATCCTGGTTAATATTCTGAATACTGAACCAGAGAAACCTCCAGAGCTAAAACCACAACCTGTTACCACTTTATGTCAAACCTGAAACTTCTCATCCGAGGGCTGACACAGTCTTATAGCTGTAGTAGATGGGACACAAGAGAACCTGTAATACACATTCACTAGGAAACTGCATCTACTTTTTCCTATGAGGATTTTTTGTATTCTCTGCAGCTGCATGAGGACGTAATGGGACATGGCCCAATTCTTAAACCCTAGTTTACAAAACACCTACCTCTAGGACTTTCCCAGTAATGAACTGGTGACATGCTTCACATTTGACTCCAAAAAGAACTTGATAGTCCTTTTCACAATAAGGAGCACCATCTCTGAAAAGGAAAACCCACAAATTACAAACCACCTTTTAATAAAGAGGTTACAGCACGACTTAGACTCTTCCCTTGTCTTCAGTCTGCAACCCCTACACACAGCAATCAGCAAATGGGAGAGAATTCAAGAGAAATACTTTGGAGTAGAACTAAAAAAAATCATATTCTCATTAGCACCTCTTAGAATTATTCCTTAAATTCCCATCAAGAAAAGGCATTCAGTACAAACCACTGAAGTAAATCTCATTCTTTAGAACAGTCTCTCTACACCTACAGGTGGTGCAGTTCTAGGGAATCAGTGGAACTATGACCATTGGGATGAGAGGAGACCACAGTCTTTATCATAGGCAGGTAGTTTTTGTTCACTTCAGCAAAAAAGTCTTTGGTAGTTGGCAAGAGTATAAGCAGTTACTTTTAAGTGTAAGGTTATATAGGTTTTTTTTTTTTAGTATGAACAAGGAACATACTGTAAAAGTGGAAACACTACTCAGCTTAAGAGTAATTCTCAGGCACTTCTTTTGAAAAATTACAGGTGCTACTTTATATTATATATTATATGCGCTCTAATGACAGGTTTGTGAAACATACATTGTTTCCCTATTTTTTCCTCTGTTATATGCTTGAAGGAGGGAACAGAGACTGCATCTTAATTCCCTCTATTTTATCATTACACTATTTCCCCCTTGTCTTCCGCTACACTTCCTTCTGCTCAAAACTCTCTTCCTTATTTTCTTATATGGGGATGCGGAACAGTGCCAGGTCAAACACATCATCACATTTACTCTGTTCTCCAGCAAAGGCAAGCAATGGACAGGTTCCTACTTTTTTTCCTCAAAATCACATCTTGGAAAGTAAAAGAGTAGAAAGCTTTATCTGGCTATCATAGAAAACAAATGCAGGAATTCACCTAATCCTTCATTATTTAATAACAATCCCCTTTTGTATTGATATTAAATACAGACCGCTACCATTAAACACCACCTTTCAATTGCACTTTTCAGTTGACTTTCCATTCCCAACTCAGCTCTCACTAGGAGCCAAGATTTTGGTGTACATGGAAAGGTGGTCAAAACTAGATTTCAAAAGGTAAACTTTGCCGCAAGCTCTTATGCACTCAGCATGAGTTCTTCTTACCAATGGAGACGAGATGCAGAAGCTACTTACTTGCTGATATATTCCCCGGTTAGGACCTTCCCACAGGCCTTGCACTTAAAGCACCCCAGGTGCCACTGCTTATCCAGAGCTAGCAATGCTTGTCCGTTTTTTATGTCTCTTCCACAGCCAGCACAATCTGCAAATAAACAAACAAATGCATTTGTTGTCAGTTACTTGGTTCATTAACCCTCATTAACCACTCACCAATTGCAACACTTGATAACCAAAAGGGAGAATTACACAGCAATGCAAAGGTACATCTTCCTTTCCTCAAACACTTTACCAGTCCTGTACAAAGATTCAATCTTTGTCATTATAGACATACTCGGTAGAAGAGGAAAAGGAACTCTTCTATTTTTCATGCTGTTTATGATTCAAAGACTGCCAGGAAAGCTCTGTACAAGCTTCATATTTTGTTAGGAATGAGCTACAGAAATCATCACTGCAAAAGGTCCTGTCTTCTAAAGCAATCAGTGTTATTTCTTGTTTTGCTTTTGGCAAAATCTTGACTGCTCACATGAAGCTAAACCAGGAGGCCTGAGTGAGCATCATCAGGACCGCTGCACTTCCCCGGTGGGTGGCAGCAAAGTCTAACGGGTCCTCCTAGCTCAGGGGCGGTGGCGCATCTCAGCCAAGAACAGCGGGACAGACCTTTATTCAGGGAAGGCCCAAGGCAGGCTTGACAGCAGCATGACAGCAGTGAAGGCTGCATGGCAGGGCATATTGTCTTCCACCTGCGAGTGTGGGAAAGTGCAGTTCTCATGGTCTCTAATCGGCATAAGGATGCTTGCTCAGGGATTTTGGTACTAACTTGGTAGCCGACACTCACTTTTCACTGCGATTCTGAAAGACTCTTTGACGGCAGAACACAAACCTGAAGTCGGGAGCATTGAATGCCCTCTGTCCCAGAGGATGTCACTGTGTCTTATGTCACATCAGAAATCTTTGTCTCAGCCCCAAGCTCCCATTCTTCTCTATTCAAACATAAAACACTCAAAAGAGATTTCCTGGTGAGGGGCAATTCAGCACATGGTAAGATCTAAAGAGACTGATGTGGCAGACAGCACTGAACTGCAAGGGTTGTGCTACAGCTTCTGTGTCCAGCCTCAGGGGTCAGAGGGACCAGGAGCCATGGAAGACCAGTGAAGCAGAAAGGGAGTGCCCATCAGCTGAGGCACACGTGGAAGACACAGAAGAGACAGCCTAGAACAAAGGATTATCTGTATTTTATTATCCCCAAACTGGTTCCTTTGATGTATGTAACATCCTCTCCACACGGCTGAAACATCAACAAATACCAATAAAACGAGACCAGCAGGAACCAAGCAATATGAGAAGTTAAAGCCCAGGCATCAGGGAGAAGATCATTCTGGCTGCACTGCTCAAGCTGACTGAGTTGGTACAGCCTGAAAACCTTCACATTCTCATAGGTTTACAGCCCAGGCAAAACCACACTTTGCAAAAGGGTGAGTCCAAATTTATTATCACAACTGATAACAGGACAAGAGTCACTCCTTTTTATACTAAAGGGCTTGACATTTGTTTGCTGAATAATGGGCCAAAAGAGTCCCAAATATACGCTACGTGTTCCTGCTATCCAGGTCACCATTTGCAGAACCTCCCTCCTTCTGTCAGCACTGAAGTTCTTCTCAAATCCTTTTTTTTTTTTTTTTTTTTAAAGTGACTAAGCACCATGGTATGTTGCGATAAAATGCAAGTCACAGACTGCTGACATGACTTGGACTTGAAAAGCAACCCTGAGATCTCCTAATACCAGGACTTTGCTCTAGAGGACAAATGTTACAAATTGAAATCGTGAAATTACAAGTACTGACAGCATGTAATGGATCCCTCTGCTCTTCCGTGCCAGCTCAAGGCTCCTTGCCACTCTAATGACAGCAAAGGCTGGAACAGGTCACCAAGGGAGGTTCCAGAATTTCCAGCATGAGGCTGAGGATGAGACAAGCAAACATCTGACGGGATGGCTTTGGTACACTGACCTTGCCTTTAATTCTGTGAGGATACTACATCATCTCTTGAGGTCCCTTTCAGCCTGTGTTTTCTTATGCTAAAAAACATATAATTTGCTTTCCAATTGTGACAACAAATGGGGTCTTTCCTTCCGTCTCAGTGGGTGCTAAACCGCAGCTTTAAACAGCATCCATTTCTCACCTTTCTAGCACTACTGCTTCTCCCTAGTGTAGCAGCTTCCACATTCCCGACCTGGGATCCTGCCCCATACCGCAACATTATTTGTTCATTTGTAACATTCCCTGTTACATTAATCCCTCAAAAAACCTGCTGTATTTTATCTGTTTTTTTCAGCTTTATCCAAGAAGCTTCTACGAAGCTGAAATTTCTCAGATATGGAATTAAGAAAGAGATTTTTAAAGCCTGCAGTTTTGGTTCTAACTGAATTTCTGAAGCAGTCAGAATAGAAAAATTGTCGTACAGAAAAAGGTCTATCTAGTCCAGTGTCTTCATCTTTACTGGTGCCAAAATCAGTTACATGGAGAAAGTAGGGATCCATGAAGTATCTTTACCTGTTTAATTGCTTCTTGTAAGCCAAAGGTGGTGTCGCTACACTTATTCATGTGCTCATGATACAAGGGGTTGATAACATGCTTTCAATATTCTATAGGCACAATGGCATTTACTTTTCCAGGGTTCCTTGAAGTGTTTAACAAGAGTAAATTAACATAATGATTTCCATTCTGCTAATATCACAGATATGTTGAACGTCTAGAATCAAAGTAAACTAATAGCCCAGTGCCATCTTATTAGGCTCAGATAGCTTTTAACTAAACCTGATTTTAACTCTGGAAAAACAGGTGGGTATATACATGAAAGCTAGCAATTATCATTATCTCCTAAAATAGAAAGCAAATAAGGTTGGGCTAGGCTAAGAAAAGACCATTTATTCATCCAAATTCTACAAATGAAAGCCATATATGATCTCAGGCCTGCATGAGGCCCATATAAGCGTTAATGTCATCAGCACGCAGTATATGCAGGCAGGATCTCAGTATCACACTAAGCACAATCTGCACCAGTCTATTACCAGCACACGCTGCAAGTAAAAGGGCCATGAGGTAACACTAGTAGACCACAACCATATGCCAGAGCTGACCTGTAATAAAAAACCTGAAAATCCTCCCGGAAATTTTGTGTAATGGTTCCCACTGTGGTTCTCTCTGGCTTCATGTCTTGGTCTAACAGACTGCACCCCATGACGCTGAGCTTTCTTGTGCTTTCTTTTCATCATATAACCCGGATTCTTCCCTACTCTCATTCCTTGCACATCCACACATTCAGCTGTGCCAGTATAACAAAGAGGAGAAGGAAAGTGCAGTGTGCTGGTTGAAAGGCAGAGTGAGCAATACAGTTCCTGTATGCCCTTATGATCTAAAGAAAAGCATTCCACAAAAAACACTATAAAGAATTACGTCTGAGCTGAAGGAAGACTTAAGACTATACATTCCATGGCACTGATTTTCACAAGAAATCGGAAGTAACACATGTTCATGTGTTGTGTCCATGCCCAGAATCTTCAGCTGTACGACAGCCGTTTCTCAATAAAAGCACTGCAGGATGACTTCAACGCAGACCCAACCAGAAGAAGGTTATCCAGGAATGTCAGTAAAATAATGTATTCCCCAAAAATCCAACCTAAGCAGGTTAAAAAAAGATTGTATCTGAGAGCACTGGACATACAGTTACCCAAATCACAATGTAGCCTCCCTGGACTGCCTGTGGTGCCAGCAGCTGCAGCCTCCACAAGCAATGTCCACTTTCTCAGACATTGTGTATAAAAACGGAATTCACTCTCATACCAGCATTAGCTGACAGCACCATTTTTCAGCCAAGCAAAAGCTTCTTGCATGATTCTTTGCCAGAGATGCTTAAACATACCTGTCTTTGACATGATCTGGCTAGACCTGCTCCATATGAAGATATTTCCTAACATATTTAAGGTACCACTCTGGAATAAAATAACCCAGAAAGGTGTCATATTTGATGTGCCCAGATACAAAAGCAAATGCCAATGCCTGGACAAAGGGGCTGTGATGTGCAGTCAGTCAGCCCAAAAAAAATAGAAAACTGGGGGGACAGGACAAGGGCAAGCAGCACAGCACTATATATTCTTTATGATTAAGACCTCCACCCCCCAAGCACCTGAAGCAGCCTCACTAAAAGATGTAGACCAGGATGAGCTGCCATCCATGACACCCTGCTTGTAAAGACATGATGAGAAAATGTGTTTCCCTTTTTAGCACCTGCATCACCTCACACATCCAGGAGTGAAGCATCCTGCACAGCAACCCCTTCATCACTGCCTAAATTAAGTGGGGGATTTTCTTCCTTTGCCTCCCTCCCCTGCTCTCAGCCAATCGCAGAGAGCTCCGATCACAGCACAGGCAAAAAGGTGGGCTGGGAGCTGACACAGCTGTATTAACCCTAAACACACTGCATATGACTTTACCCACACCCCTTGGGATTGCTTTGAAAATTTACTAGCAAATATACCTTTATCACATTCTCTGTTTACCCCGTATAACTTATGAAAGGGAAATAATCTCTACCTGCTTTTGTCCTAATGAACATGGTTATGCAAAGTCACATGCAGGGAGAGTTCACAGGAGCATAGCGATCCTGCTCAGTGCAGGGCTAGCTCCATGAATAGAGATAATTGCAGTCTGACTTAATGATGCATAATTAAGTCACCAACAAGTTCCTCTCAATCCTGATGGCCACTAGTAGCCCATGTCTAGATAAACCCTATGAGTCACAGGAGTAATACTCTCATTACACTCCTGTTACTGTTCCCCTCCCTCTAAAACACAGATATATCTGCTTCATAAAGACAACACCAGCAGGCTTCTGCCCCAGAACAGGTAAAGCAGGGCACAATGAGGGGGATTTTTATTACTATTATTTTAATTTTTAAAAGAAACAAACAAGTTTTCATAAGACTTGCACAGAAATACATTGTCAAACACAGCTGGTCCTAAAGAGCAAGTTACAAGGAACTGTGACTTGGAAGTGAAGAAAGAGGCAAATATTATCACTGGAGTCAAGGTCAAGAAAGCTCTCACCTACCATGAAAAACAACCTACCACCCAATAATTCTGCTGTGGCAAATTGAAGGTTGCACAATTATCACTTCTCAGAGTTAGGAAGACCAGAGTTCTTCCTCAGTCCCCCTTTAACCACAGATCAGGCAATGCCTTTTAAAGCCTTGGTTTAAAATGAAAAGTTTTCATTATATCATGCAGGCTTTTCCAGATCATCAAGATATTTCTGTCAAAGCTAAAAACACAAACTCACTTTGTCTGTCTACAGTATGACAAACACTGTCAAAAGTTTAAAGCATAAACATTTGATCATCAGGGCAGTGATGAGTTCTTAAGTCAGAGAAGAACATACAATATTGTCAATTTTACATCCAGGATTTAGATCTGAGCATTGAACTCAATTTTGCAAAGAAATCTGCTGCCAGGCCCTTCCTCTTTGCCAATGCAGGGATGGAAAATGTTTGTCAGAACAAAACGCACTATTGCCCTTTTGCTAAAGGCAAAACAAGCCTATGCAGGCAGCCATGTACTCCTGAAATCTAACAATAAGAGGCTGGGTGCACACAATGGAGGGAAATAAATCTCCCATGGGAAGCAGAGTATAGCTTTGACAGTTTATTATAAATTGCAAGTTGGCAAAAATAAATATTTAAAGAAAATAAAATTATTTTGGTTGATTAAATATGGAAAGAAATCACAATGGCATGAACTGGCATTCTTTGCTTGCAACGCAAGTCCCTGTAAACCGTCTATGAATGCCTAACACTGACTTGTCTTTTTAAAAAACTGCTTAACATACATCTTGGATGTATTGCTACTGTAAATAGCTCTTCCATCATCTGATGTAATTCAGAGTGATTTGGAAAGATGAATGCTCTTCCCCAACTCTAGTTTGTTAACATGACATTATTTTATCAAAGGTTTTTTTATTTTTCCCCTCTGCACTGATATAAGCATTCATGTTAGTCTTCTACACAGGAAAAGGAAACAGTATTTACCTTCTTTTCACATCTTTCTTCACCTCCTTCCCAAAGGAGGCCAAACCAATTCACCTTTTAACCTTTTACTCCTGCAAACTGTCCCTGCAAGCAACATACCACCATGTTAGCCTTTTCCTGTAACACCAATCGCAGTCCCTTCTTCAACCCAATCTTTCATACAGGTGTCTGAACTGAAAACCAAAGGGTGAATAATAGGAGGAGGAAGAAAGAGTAGACATGCTACAAACTAAAGAGAAGCATTTTCAATTCTTCTGTAAAAGAATTTTTTTTTTCTCCCAGCTTAGCACCCGCGTAGTCCCAGTTGTAAAACTACTCCAAAGGATAAACCACAGCAGGTGTATCTAAGCTGAGCCTAGTCTTTACCCTGTTATTTCTTCTACCACACTTCAGTACTCAGATAATTCCAACTGAATTCAAATCCACAGTTGCAACTCACCGTACCCCAAGTGAATAGCTCAGTTAGCAAACGAACTTCACTGTTTAATACCCAGCTCATGAACAGCAGATTGTGTCTCTTGGTCTTCAGACTATTTTGGGTAATTTTCAATTGTTACTCTTGGAAAACAAACAATTCAAACAGAGTACAACCTCCAACAATAGGAATGAAACATACGGCAACTTTTAGGAAGGTTTTAATGCCCTGATAACCCATGGCAAACTAACGTCTAGCTAACAACTAATCCACTTTTCACATTCTTTTTAAATGACCTCTAATTCCTGATTTACTACCTGGCAGGCCTTCTGAACACAACAATTCCCAGATACTCTTATCTCTGGAGATCTCCTCCGATAGTTGTATTTTTCTAAGCTAGTGATGCCTCCTCATGCAGCATCCACTTACTGAGCAATTCCTTGCACTTTCTTTGCAATTACCTTTTGATTAGTACTTCTCCAGTAAAAGCTAAGGAGATGGACACATTTTGACTCCAAGTTCAAGATGAGGTTATGCTTAAACAAATAAGAACTGATAATTATTTAGTACACTTGTATAGTCTATTCACAACTGCTTCTGCCCAATTTAGATGTAGCACAAAAGTATACAAAAGAAATGGGCAAATCGTACTGAAAACACCTTCCTGAAAAAGAGTAATTTTTGTGAAGGAACATTTTCTGATAGAAAACTAGTAAATCAGAAACTTCCTGCCCTGCCACAACTATACTCTCAATACAGTTGCTGCCCTCTGTCACCCAAAAGTTAGTGTGTAACAATGCCTTATACACTTCCAGAGAAGGATCTAAGGCAATTCACTATAAAGTAGCTATGAAAATAGCTGTCCTTGGAAAATAAGAAATAGCTGAGTAAACGGAGGCTAAGTAATTTAGCTATTGTTATACAACATAAGGACTAAAATTAATCCAAGAAAACAATTTAAATGATGAAAATGCCTCAAAATTTGCAAACATTCTTCACAAGAATAAATCTTCTCAGAGTAATCAAAAATGAGCCAGTGTCATTGGAAGGATTTATCAAGGAAGAGCTGCATATTCTTAGGTGTAATCTAATGGCCACAGAAAAGAACTGTGCTTGGGTTTGCATCACTTCATCCATGTTGATTTGCTTACTTTATTCTTAAAAGTGGGACAGGACAAAATTTCACACCCAATGTATGGTCAATATATTAAATTATAAATGTAGCTGCCCTGCAACGTTATTACAATCAAATTTAGATTAAAGGCGAACTAAATATTGATATTTAAAAAAATCAAGGATTTAATTTAAAAGCACAATTTTAAATTTAAATTTTAATTAAACTAAAGTTAAAATCCAAATGTGATCTGAAAACACTGAAGAAACTTGCTCTCCTTTTCCTATGTATGAACAAATTCAGGTATGTTAAATTCTGTTTTTACATCTTTAAGGACATGGTGATCCAAATTAAATAGTTTTATAAGCTATAGATCCTTGATAAATCAGCAGTTCCAGAATTAAAATAAATATTAACACATTTACTTTCTTCATGTGCCTAGCTGATTTGAGGTAGTTTCTGAAATTAAAAAAAAAAAAATCCACAATGCATTCAGTTTTACATATTCTAATTGAATTTCAGTTTCAATTCAAATAGAGTTTGACATAAATCATAAGCATAAAGAATCATTAGGGAAAAATATAGATGTTAAAGAACACGACAAATTTATGCAGTTATATTAAATTAAATGTGTACACATATGGAGTACCCTCATGCTTACCAACTAGCCTTTCATAATTAAAAATCTAAATGTAAAACAAGGTTACAATCAGCTATTCTCATCAAGGTTTCCTGGCTTCTTGGGTAAACCATGACTAAAATCAGTGATTTAAATCACAGTGTTTGAAATCAATCTACAGTGATGTCTGTGGTATGTCTTGATTCCATAGTACATCAAAAAAAGATAGAGGACTACACGACCCCCTTCTGTCAGGTCCCCAAAATCCTCAACTGAATCACCAGTACCTAAAAATAGGTACACAGGCTTGAGTGCCACAGAAATAGATGAGTGTTTCTGTATCTTTAGCAGATAAACCAGAAATTATGAAATGAGAAAAACTGTGTTATGGCACACAAAAAAATTAAACCTTTAAGGTTCAAACTTATACACAGGATTTTTTAAATTGTGTTTTTAAAATGCATATTCAAAACCAAAATTGTTGAGCTTAAGTTTGCCCGTGTATTCATTGAAGTTTATGGATATTCTGTGTACCCCTTAAGGCAAAACTGGGCTCAGTGTCTTACACTAAGGCCTACCCACATCTGTGCCAAGTATTTGTACAATACCTATTTATACTATGTAGCTTTGACACACAGTGTGAAATTGTAGGATATTTCCTAAGAATGAGCTCAAAATCATGTGTTTGATGTTGCTTAATACCCTTTAAAGCCAAAACTCACTGCAGATAGCTTGCTGAAAAATAGCCAGCCAACAATTCCCCTTCACTTTTTAAGTCTTCCCTATGGACTTGAAGGAGTTTTCAGACAGCTCAGGAAAGAAGGCTAAAGAACAAAATAATGAAAACTGAGTCAAATGTGGCTTAACAGTTACAAATCCAGCTGTAGACTTTTCACAAGAGCTATGATTAAAAGGAATTTTGCATCCATTTTATTCACCCAGCTAACTTCTAATGGAGAAGTTTGTGATGCCTGTAAAACAGCTTAGACATTATTTCTGAATACTGGCAACAATCACCTATATCTTTATCTAATGAAATACCAGTTACGCCCCGAGTATAAAACTGCTTTAATAACTGGAGAGTCTTTAAAGGTGGACTGCAAAGCAAAGTCGCTTCTTTTCCATTCTGATGCTTCATTGTTTCAAAAACCAACCCCACTTACCCCCCATTCTCAGTGCAATGAGACAAAAGATGGTTCCCATTTTTTCCTGTCCACATTTTTCCTCAATAGATAAGGTATGTCGGCTCTCCTCTACTTCAGCATTACCAGAAAACTTGGAAGCTTCAGATATTTACTGGGAACTTTACTGCATCTTCATTGAAGAGATAAGGCTATTGAATAATTAACAAAGATAATGTTTCTCCCACAAGTTCATTAAGCATTAAGTTTATTATTTCTATCATAATACAGCTAAGATCCCCAGTTGTGAGCCAGGATCCAACTCTGTTAGACTCTGTACTGATAGGCATGAAAGCATTTGTCCCAGAGAACTTACATTCTTTGAACCAGAACATAATGTGCAAAACAGACAAGGACAAACACACAGAACAGTATTGTGAAATCTCCATGTGGATGCCAGCTGGTCGGGGAGCAGCTGCACCAAAGATTGTTTATGCACATGGAACATTGGCCATTTTGAAAACTCTGGTCCAAGTCTTGGCTGTACTGTAATGCTCTTAACCCACAGGAGAGACTTACAAAGGAAGGGGAGTTGAAACATCTTCCCTGTGCTTCTTTCCAAACAGTATCATTACTGGATATCTCAGGATATATAGAACACAAGTGTCTATTTCACTGAAGAACAGGGAACTGTGGAAGTCTCTGCCATCAGTTTAAAAGAAGATGGATTTTTCAAATTAAAACTCTTGCTAGGCAATTGTAATGCTTCCGTTTCTTTTGGATAGGGCTTTTTTCCCTGTCCGTCTAGAAAACCCACTTTTCATTTGAGATGCAATTTCTTAATTAGTTCGTGCATATCACTAAAATGATCCAACCTTTCAGCAAAAAGGTAACCAGAAATAACTAAAACTTCCTTACCAGCACCCAGACAACAAATCAACAGAGAAAGGGTTCAATCTCAGGCAGGGAAATAACATTCTTATTACTGAAGTGCTTTATCATGGAAATAGTGAAGTGGA
>NW_010103320.1:0-62174 GCF_000699245.1 Pterocles gutturalis | reverse complement strand
GGAAAGATCTGTTTGAGGAAGAGGGAAATTTATTAAACTGTGTTCAAAGACACACAGTGTCTTCATAATTTCAAAGATGACACCTGAGCCAGAAAACTGACAGTTTGAGCTCCACTAGTGCAGATTGCTGGTACCACCTCACATACGTACCCTGAGCTTGGGGGATCTCTCTGCGGCTGCTCTGCTCTCAGCTCTACTTTCCACAACACCTCTTGTGTGTTCAAGAAGAAACGCAAGCCAGTGTGGTACTTTTTGAAAATGCAGGTCTGACTAAACGAGGAATTTTTATGTTTAAATGTCTGCATCAGTTCACCTACCAGCTGCGTTGGTGAGAATTCACTGATAAAATGCCTTAATGGAGAAGTATCAAAGAGGGTAAGCCTGTTAACATGGCCAATCTACTCGCCTCTGCTTCACACGCTAAAGCTAATAGAAATCTGGAGTGTACCCTCAGTCACTACTCATTTGGCCCCTAGGGGAATAAAACAGTTTGAGATGCTGGGGACTGGAAAGATGTATTATAAAGCTCACTCTACTCTTTCAAAGGTACCTAACCCTAACATGGATGAAGAACAAGAATTTAGGAAGACTTCAGGTTCTTTAATTTCTCCTTACACAAGTTAAAATCACACAAATTTTATTACTTAAGCATCAATAGGTAAGACTCAGGCAGTAGCACAGTACTTAGGACTGCATCATCTAAACACCACACCAACTTCCATTTGCTTATAACCACCACATACTAGTAAGCCGGAATAGCATTATTTTTTTTTTCATTTTGCTGGGGGAACTGACCCTTGAAATTTAAGTACCTGCCCTGACACATAAAACATGTATGAAAATACCAGAAAGCTGCACTCAGAATTCCTGTGTCCAAGGGAAGTAACCACTAGATAATAACTCCGCTGACAACATGGAAACAATAAACCATGAATCCCCAAACAGCAAAATAACAACAACAAAAAATTCAAAAATTTGACTTCGTCTTTGACTCTTTTTTTATTCTAAATTACAGCATGAAAGTAGGGAAAAATCCCCATAATTTGCAGACCTTTAAAGACGGCTTTTAAAAACAGCCTACTGAATATGTGACACAAAATGTCAAGGGATGGTGAAATGAGGCTGTCATACATGTAACAGAGATACAATACAGGAGATCTTAATTAAAAGAAGGTAAAATGGGGGGGGGGAGAGCACCCATGGCCAAACGACCAAGAACACAAGTTGCAGTCTTGTGTAAAATTTAGAAATAACAGATGCCTGTACAACTGCTTCTCTGTAAAGAGAATATGGACTATAATGAACACAGGTGTGTTAACACGTAGCCAGAACACAATAGAAAGTAGAAAGAGATTAGTGCAAACCAGGCAATCATGCTGTTGTATATTTTAAACAGTGTCCAAGTTTTGTATAACTAATAATTACCAAGATACATTACTTCTATTAGTCCTTTATCAGGACCCAAAGAAAGTAAGTTTCTGTCTTTGGCAGAATGTTGAAAACCCTGAACTATCCAAACCATCAACATCATACTTTTAATCAGTGTTGTCTAGCTGCCCCCTGCTTTACAGATCACATCGTATTTACCAAGCTGTCATATGAAATAAAACACCACCCACTTCATTTGTTTAAGGAATAGAGTTGACTAAATTATGAATTATGACTACTCCATAGTATCTGTATACTGAAAAATCCTGTCTTAGAAAACTAGAATAAAAAGGAATCACTGACATGGTTCTTCAAGAAAATAGCTGTAATTATTCTAGGTAATATATGTGCAGTGAAAGAAATATACTATTATTAAAAATAAGGTGTGCACTATAAAGAGTTTAACAATATCCAGGTTCATGTTATTCAAGATGTTAACCCCTCTATTTAGAGGCATCTGATTTTCCTTGAGATCATCCAAGAACAACAGTCAATAAGCCTTTCATTTATGTGAAGTAAAAGACATCACAAAATGACATGTCCACATTAATGCAGACATCCTAGTGGATAGAAGGCTTCCTTTTACATTACATAAACCAATCAAACTTGATATACTTTCAAGTCTATTGAATTTCCTTACTTCCAACTTTGTTTTAAGGAAAGGCTCCTCTAGTAATCTACTCGGAAGTAATCAAGGGAAACTGACAGTAACATAGGCTATAAGATAGATGCATAGCATGAATGAGATTCTCTTCTAAAAGAACTTGCACTAAAAAACCACATCCTTTCAAAAAAGGGCAAAAGCATTAGAAAAAATTGATATGTCTGATTCAGTCAGCAGGAGAGACGTGGAAGCAATATGAACAGCTTACACTCTTCAAAATTTACTCTGTAGTTTCAGCAATAAGGACTTCTCCATATCTAAGTCAACTTTTGCACAAAGCTAAAGCAGCAGCTGGTATACCTCTGAAGACAGAGGATACTACATTAGTATTCTCTTAATTGAGTTTTTCTGAACTTAGAAACACATGCTGGTCTCACTTTTATTTGTCTGGTTTGTAGAGTTGCGCTCTAAAATAACCAGAAACTCTGTATTATAATCTTCCTACAAGTCTTTGCTCATAAAAGAACAAGATGCACAGTGACAGATTTGTAGACTTTGAAGCAGCGCACTCTAAACTGTTAAGAGCAGGAGCTCTCTTGCTGCGTGTACTGGTAAGGCAGTTTGCCCAGAAAGAGACTATTTTGATTGAAAAGGAATAATACATCTCATCACAAGCACCAGGGAAGATTGTTTAATAATCCTTGATACCTATGGCTTCAGTGTGGAACTCAAGAAGCAATTCAAACAGAGACTATCAGAAAGTGACTCTCCAGCTCTTTCACTTGCTAACTATCAGACAACTTTAGCCTATCATTTGCTAGGGAGCATTCTGGCACCTAGGGTCACATATCCGGGATGTGGTCACACTGCTGGGCAAGTGTGCTATTTTTTGAGAACCAGATGTAGTGTGATCCAGACACTTCTGTCATTTAAACACCGGTCGTTTGGGAACTAGTGCTGTGACATCCTTAGAAAAAGAACATCTGTACTGTCTGAGGTCCCTATGCCTTGCAGTTCCTTGCCAATTCCATCTCCTAAATATCGGTAATCCATGTAAATACAATTTCCGTATCACTCTTTTATCTCCGAAGGACTAGCTGGGTGCCGGAAGTACTTCATACATCTCTATGTTGGTTGGTAAGTTTGGTAAGGCTTTTTTCAGGTTCCTAAATTCTTCCTTAACTGATTAGGCCTGTGCATTTTCAGCTCCAAATCTACAGTTACAGGGGAAAAGTATCACTTAACAGACAGAAATGCACGATAAAAAAAAGTGGCTCTCATTTTCAATTTTGCTAAGTATCCGATTACATGTTCTCAGGCAAATCAGATAACCCGAGATTCACTTGACTCATCTGCTGAGCACAAGTATTATCCAACTTTGCCTTTACATTGCACCTTATAATCCTCAAAGCCAAGTACAAGTACAATATACACAGCATCTCCCTGAAAGAAACAAACGTTGGTGTAAAACTACCTAGTGTCAAAAGGAAATCTGTAGCCATCAGTAATTTACAAATTATATTTTAAAAGCATAAAGAAACAACAGCAACCCAAGTTAGTTTTCCTCACAGATTTTCTTCATTCTCTCTCCTTCCCCTTCATTTGCTTTGTCTCCTGTTTATAATGGTTTCTTGAGGTTCAGATCACAATATCATTGCGGTATCAGTCTACTGGAGGCATAATCCTGGCAATACTCCTTTTAAAGGATAATTTAATTAAAGTGTTAAACAGTAGAAGAAAATTAATTTCCTCTGACTTTGTCCTCTTTTGAATCCTTCAACCTGTTCAATTATACATGAAAAAAGGTATCTATCAACTCTGAAACCTCAGATTTCATCAAGCACATACTTTTCCAGCACCTATAAAAGAAAATAATCCCGTTTAAAAATGCAATAATTGGGGAAAAGCAATTTATTCATATTGAAAAACGTGAATGTGTCGCTTTCCACCTGTAGCACCAGACACTTTTCATGAAGGAAAAAAAAAAAAAAAAGTGAAGAAAAATCAAAAAAACCCCAAAAGATCGCATTAAGTTCGTTTCAACCAAATGTTGATGAGCCCAGGAAAGTAAGAGGCTCCAGAAAGAAGATGGCATACTTACTGCTTGAGGCAGACAGTTCTTTTGGACTGGAGGACATTGGCTGGGCACACATCTGACAGAGACAGTCCCTTCCATTAAAGGTAACTCGATCACCCGGTGGAAATGGACGCCTGGAGAGTTAAAGAGAAAAACGTATTTTAGCAAAGGTTATGCCAGAAGCTTTTCTTTGTTCCCTATGCCTCGGGTTCACTGCCTTCCCCCAGCACAATCAATATTTTACACAAACTCTGGCCAAATAGTTTCTGCAATGTGGCCTTGGCAAAGCTAGGCATTGGAAGAAATCCAGCCCATGGAGGCAAGCAGAGCAGAGGTTAGACTTGTGTTGTCTTTTCATTTTAAAAAGCTATCAAATATACTTTATCTAAAGCATAGACAACAGTGAAATCCACTTAGACATAACAGCGACATTTATGACAGTCTCAGCAGGTCTTTGCTATTTGTGGATAGCAAACAGTACAGAAGAGAACTCAAAGGAAGAATCAGAACTGGTCTTGAGCGTGGTGAAGGAACGTGAAGCTAGTCACTCATAAGTACACTAATTTAATTTGTATTCAACAATTAAATATATTACTATATTTCAGTGGATGTAGCAGTTTGGGAAAAAAAGTTATCTATGTTCATTATCCTACATTTACATTAAGAGAACCACCCCTGCAACTGTTACCTGTGCAGATGGTGTTAGGAAAAAGGTAAAGGCTGAATGCACTATGGAAATTTGAGGTTATTTGCTGAACCCAACAAAAAGTTAAGAATGTGCATGAGGCAGAAGTTGATATTGCTGTTAAGTCTAATTTGGCGTATAAAACAGAGGATGAACAACATTTTGTAAGAGCACGTCACTAAAACGGGAAGGTTCAGTAACTTCAAATCTTTAAAAAGTAGCTTTAGCTGCTGAGTACTGACCCCCTACACCACACCTCACTCCATAACTGTGCTTAACAAACGAACATCTGCTTGTTTCCACAAAGCAAAATGTTTAAGGCATTTCTACTGCCATTCCTAAGTGGGCCATAAATACATCAGCAGCAATATTCCATTTCATTAATATATTCCAATGACTCATCTTTTGTTCACTCAACATAAAAAGATTGATTTAAGTCAATGTACAGAAAACATGTCACATTTCATACTATATCATCTACTTTCATGCTGTCCTTGGGAAATAAATCTGAAACATACATATCATGAAAGGGATGACTTACTTGCAAACAGTACAGGCAAAGCAGCTTGGATGGTAAGTTTTTCCCAGAGCTGTCACTACTTCACCTTCCACAAACTCCCCACAACCGTTGCAGCGGGTCCCATACATGCGCTGGTAATCCAAAGTACAAAGATATTCCCCGTTCTTAATGAAAAAGCCTCCTTGTGCCAAATCACAGCCACACACTGGAAGAAGGAAAAACAAACCACACAGACAGATTGGAAATATATGCCTACTAAGTATGTCAGCAACAGTCTATGCTACCGACAAATGAGATGATCCTGGTGGTCTTGCTCTCTTCTATCAGATTTTTGCTTTCTCCTCCTGTCACTACATGGCTTGACATGCCAGGAGATTTTTGGTATTCTCTGGCTACAAGAGAGTTTGTAATAAATACTTTCTTTGGAGGAATCCACATAATCATAACTTTCATGTACTTGCTCCTCGCCAAGACCTCAATTAACATGATTAACTGGATGACTGGAGGTATCAGAATTATTTGTACCGATGAAATCTTGCTTTCACTTCTGAGACAGAAGGTGAGCAGAAGAAAAGATATGATTCCTTATATAGGACAGATTTTAATATTTTATGCACTAAGCATGTGCTTTATTTTAAGCAGCTTTCAAGGTGCTGCGTCTTTTTGAAACCATTAATATTTCAGAAATGTTGTATGGTTTAGATTAACTCTTCCAGTCCCCAGATAACACTGCACTGCTCCAGCTGCATTAATACTTTCAGTTTTGCTTTAAAAAGCATGATCTTTTAAATGTTCACATTGATTTTACAGTATTAATTTAGACATAAATATTGGGAGAAAGCTGTAGTGAAGAGATAATAAAACATTAAAAATCTACATACACATCCACTATATATACTTCATTACATTAGCAGCCCAACAACAGGACACTGAATAAAGCAAACAGGAATAAAGAGTATTCCCCACCTGTATTGTGAACAAATCAATGTCCCAAGAACTACTGTTACCTTTGAGTGCCTAATCTGCATTGGTCTTGTGTTAGTCCTTCACATACTACACTCCCTGAACTTCACAGATTAGATAAACAACTCTTAATATTTGGATATAGACCTGTGGCCCTGTACACAAAAGGACAGGGAAAAATAATTGTAACAGTAAAAGGGTGAAGGACCAGTCAAGGATTTCTGTAAATTGGCAGTTTTTCACTGTTAAATGCTTATTCATCCACACCAAAACACACCATAACTAGGTTTCCTTTAATAAAATACTCAGTGCTATAGTACCATTTCTGGTCAGCACAGGAGACAGAAAGCAATCCAGCCCAGAACAGCCTACTCCCATGAAGAAAAAGTGCCATGGGAGATTGGGAGACAATTTCACAATTCCACTTGAGCTTGGGTTGAACGAAGGACTTGAACCTACCTATTTAACATCCCACAGTAGCACCAAAAAAAACCCGCTTGCTTCTTGAAAGCTTTAAAAAGTCCTCTTTATTCACCTCAGTGAGAAGACATAAATAGGATCTGCTCGATGAATTCTTAAACAAATATATACATGGCAGTTCCCAGGCATTTTAGTTTCAGCCACTTCCATCACTCCTCTGTATATTGCTGTATCTGTGTAATTCAGTAAGAGAAACTACTCTTCACAGCCAGCTAGGATGCCAGCTTAACTCTTATTCTGCAAGCAATTCCATCTCATCCCTCTTTATAACATTTAAGCACATTCAGATCACATATCAGAAATATCAAATATCAGAAATTCTGATTATTAAGGAAAAATAAATAAGCAGCATTCTAGATCCCTGCAGTTACAGAGTCCTTCAAAAATTAAAATATGAAATACAGGAAGTTTATCAGGGGAACTGGGTTGAAATAATCTCTCTGCCACAAATTCCAAGCACAACATTGTGCACAACATTCATTCTCTCTCCTGTTATAATGGGCTAATATCTTATTAGCTATCTGCCTTGAAAATTAAAACTGCAAGGTGGTTGTGGCAGGGAGTGAAAATTCTGTTTGCCTGTTGCCAAGCCCCAGAGGTCTAATGAGTGCTACTGTAGCAATAATTAATAGAATAACAATAAACAGAATGCAACTTTGAATTAAAGCAGTATCAGTACTAGCATTTTTCTGGTTTCACATTTTTGTACAGAACAGTGTTAATATTTCATGTGCAAACAAATTACATTTCATGGTGGCATTAAATCCACAAGCAGCCAAAACTCAATTATCAATGACTTAGGAGAATTACAGAGAACTATTGTTAAGGTTCTATTATTATGCTGCAAAATGCTCTAAGCTGGTTTGCAGGTACAACTCCAGAAAAAAAAAAAAACCTCTTTCATTCTTCCATTTTTTCTACTGATCTCCATTTTTTGTAAAATATTCTTTTCAAACTAACAGTAAAATATCACATAACCATTAGGCACAAAATACTGTGACCTCTACACATCACCGCTTCACCTTAGACTCCTCCTGAGTTGGGGATCATCTAGACATTTTCCACTGGAGGTCCAGTGGTGAAACCTAAGCCTACTTACAACAGGTTTGCTCTTCTAAGTTACCTTTGGTGGATCCTTACAACTAAATCATGGAGTAAATGAGAATTCTGTTTTAATGTCTAGAAGTTGTTGGGGATTACTTCAGTATTCAGACTGCTAGATCCTGTGGTTACAGTGGATGAACTGGAGTACTGCCATGGAGTGGTCAACACTGGATGCTTCAAAAGCTGCTAAATTGCATAAAGAGCTATGGAGTACTCATGTATCTATGCAAGTGTTTCTTCCTAACCTCCTTTAGTTTGTAATTTAGCTTGTAACTTAACATCCAAGCCTATATATATTTCAGCTTCAAGCTGAAGGCACTCACTGTTATTAAAAAGAAGCTCTGTTGATTGCCTTTTTCTTTATTAAGTCTCCTTTCCACCTGATCTCTTATTCTTTTTGCCAATAACTGAGCATGAGTTCTCTCATACTGGCAAATCCTGAATTCAGGCACAAAAAGAACTTCTTCTGATGTGAACCAGCAGCAGATCCATCATTTCTGGCATACTCACAGCAGGAAGCACACACCAATCTGCAAGAATTAAAGACAAATCCTGGCAACCCCATGTTACAACGGATCCTTGCAGACAATTTAGCACACGTGTTCCTATCACTAATCACAGCTTTAAGCTACATGGGCAAAACAAGGGTCACCCAGACTGTTAACATCCATGGCTGGAAAAACGCTGTTCCAGCAGGCTGCTTTCACTTTGAGTCAGAGATCAAATCAGAAAGGATGAACATGACTGTTTCCACACTTGGTGTACAATGTGTCGTACAAACCACAAAAAGGGATTCAAATAGCTTCTTTTCCCCCTTCTTGCAACTGTGCAGAAGTCATGGTTCTGACAACAAATCCCCTCAAGCTTAAAAACATATTGCCTTAGCACACATATTTATGCAGTGGACCACTGCATAAATACCACAGAAAATATGGACCAATTGTGATTGTTTTTATTAAAAAGAAAGACCATCTACCCAGCATTGCTCATGTCACAAACAGCAGAGGCAACGAAGAGAAATCAGCTGTGATCACTACATTCGTACAATAAATCCCAACAGTGTGATACAAATATCACATAATCAAAGAAAAATTAATATCAAAATGATGGAAGTTAATAGGAAACATAATATTACGTTCTTTTATATTTTTCCTATGCTGAAGGGGAAAACAACTTTGAAAGAATTTATTAGCGACACTGAGTCACTTCCAAGCTTTAACAAATATGATGAAAATTAAGTGATCAGATTTTTTCAAAGTGAATAGAAGTAGGATTTGATCCTGCTTAGCATTATCGAGGATTTCCACAGGGTTATTGTCAGTGAGAGTTGAAAAACCAGGACCTAAGTAAAAACTGTTCCAACACTAAAGAAACAAAACCACAAAAGCAGACTCTATAAGCATGGACTCTCAGTTTGCAGAGTGAAGGCTATTCATTAACAGAAGTCTAATGATCTGTTTTGTCACTATGCATTAAATAAGGTGCAAATTCAATTTCCTGTTGGGATTTTATTTCTTTCTTGTATTTCTAAGCTTGCTAGAACAATGGTGTTGTTCTCAAGCAGGGAAATAGTCATACAACATTTATTTCTTAGGACATAATGGATTTCTTGTTTGAAGGTAGAAAGGAATTTGGCAATATTTCAGTTTATCATCTACATCTAAACAAATACACAGGAAAAATCTGTTTCTTTTTTTTTTGCCTAAGAGAGAGCTTAACAAATCCTGTATTGATGAAAGCAAGGTTCATGTTCTTATTAAAGTTTAAAGTTTCCACATTTCAAATGTAAGTCTTTCTCTGCCTTTTTGTTATTCCTCTTATCGACACTTTTCTTGATGGCACAACCTCCGGTTCCTGAAGTCATTTGAAGAATTAATGTACATCAAAATATCAGAAGACCACAAGAGAACAATAAATCTCAGAAGCCATGATGCAGCACTACCATTGCAGAAAGATTACAATGCACCACTAAGGAACTGCACACAAGAAGACATAACAGAAATCCTGATAACTGTCACACTCCTCTCACTGGACAGTTTTTTTTTTTTTTTTTTTTTTGCTGTACACTTATGAGAGATGCATTTTGATACAAGCTATTTGGAACTGTGTCCAGCATTCCCAGTGATTCTCATTTCAACAGATTGAATTTAGAAACAACCCTGGGAAGTCAAAAGATCTTTATACACATGGAACAAACACAGGTGATGTTAAAATCTGCTTCATTATCTAGTCACCAGCAGCCTGAAAAGTTTAGCAGCTAAAACACCTCCTAAGCAAGAGATGAGACTGCATTTCTCCCCTCTTCCCCGAAGTTGGTCTGGGATCCCCCTGAGAAGCAGCCTCTGGCCCCAAGCCAAGCCCTTCTCCTCTTCCCTTGAAAAACCTTGACCCTCCATTTCAGACATCCGGCCTGCATGACTGCCGAGTGCTGCTGTCTTTATGATTCAAGCAATTCTCAGTGGAGTACTTGGGTGAAACCCCTAAGCACTCAAGGCAAGTATTCACTCAACTGAAACCACTAGTGATGACTGCATTTCAGAGGAGCTCAGAGCTTTAACTTCATCAACTTCCCAGTCAAGGCCATGACACTGCCTTTAGACCTACACAATCAGTTTTCTCTGGTTTTCTCTGCTGCAAATACAAACAATGCCGCACAGGGGAAACTTTCCTGTCTGCACCTGACATGCATATATTTCAGTCTTTCCAGCAACCTAACAGACAATAGCTAGTACTTGAGCTCAACAGCAAGCAAACAACAGCCATATATAATGTAGCAATATGACAGCCTCCCAACTGGAATATAAATGTTTTGTGCACTGGCATGGAAACAATGGCAAGATCATTCAACCATTTAAAACACCTTTCACATTAAGCTAAGCACTAGGTGGAGATCAAAGTCATTTATGCATCTGTGGGAAATGAACCTTGAAGAAAATGCAATTGGTGGGAAAATGTCAAAGTTTAGCCTGGGACAGCTTGGATGTAACTATCTAGATGAGAAATCTCTCTAAAAATATTATAAAAAAGCAAATCAAGGATATAAGAATAGAACAAAAACAAATCTCCCTCATCCATAGACTTATGAAACAAGCCAGGAAAATAGAAGATACACTGACAACAAACCCAGGCAACTTTCCCTATTCTCATAAGGATGCTCTGCCCCACCCATAAAGCACCTGTAAAGCATCTTCCTGACCCTTTACTTTCAAAGGGATCCAGCAGCTTGTTAAAATCGGACATGGCATCTGTCAGCATTCATCAACATCAGTCAAGTAGTGCAATTAATTTCATTTCCTGTCAAGCGTTTGGTCACTGAAAGACCTCAGGCCCAACTAAACCAAGATCAGCGTCAACCAATTGCCATTAATAGCACTAAAACTAAGTAAAACAAGGACTCACTTCAGAATGGGATGAAACTGCTTGTGATTATTTGGGATGAAACTGCTTGGGATTATTTTCCTGTCAACATCTAAAGCAAAAACTAACAACTCTGTTTTATATGAAAAAGGAAAAAATAAGTTGGAAAAAAAGACCCCAATAAAATAAGACACAAGAAAAGAAGTAGAGGGGTGAGAAAGGGTCAGAGGATCAGAGAACAGTGCAAGATAGAACTATGGGCATAGTTTGAGCCCTACTGTCAAAGCCCACGGTCACCTCACCCACCTTGCCTCTTCAGCAGGGAGCAAGGGATCCTCAGGAATTCTTACCAAGACTGTTTTCCACAAGTGTTGAGAATGGCTGCTTGCTTTCACTGCCAAGGGGTTGGATATAGTTTAAAATCTGTTGCACCCCTGAAACAGCCCACTGCCATCCCAAAGGCTACTGCACTAGTAAGAAAGAGCTCTGCCTGCTGCTTATGGGGTTACAGGAAGGTTAGGGTCGTTTCGCAGGACACCAAGCTTACAGTAAACCTCCGAGGCCCTTCCCTGAATCTGGAGTGAAATAACAACAGGAATCACTACAAGAAAAAGAACAAGCTTCAAGACACAGCAGCTAAGACATGCAAGTATAGAAATGGCAGTTACTCTCACAGCTGCAACTGAGGCTTGCTTTCACATCAAGCTACCTGAATGCATGAATTCACATCTGAATCCCACTTGATGTCACAGCAGAAATTTTACCCTCTGTTAGCTTCCCAGGAACAGCAGAATCCCATTACCACCTGGATTTTCTAAACTCTGCTCAAATATGATTTGCTGTCCTCAAACATGTTCTTGCTGTCCCTCATTAGGTCTTCCTGTGCAGACAGATAATGTGTCCCCCTTTTCACTTTTTCACTTCATTTGTGTACTAATCTCTTCAGCAACAAGTACTTCTCTTTCATCTTCATGCTCAAAATCTCAACTTACTCTTCCTCATCCCCTTCCATGGGACCTTCTGCCATGGATAAAGGATGCAGAGCTCTAATCCTTCCAGATCATGAGTCAGATCCCCAAAGTCCTGACCATCCAAACCAAACCAGGATACTGTAGCATTTCTCTCCTTTTTATTTGTATTCTGCTCTTAGAGAATTTCAGGTTTGTATTTTCCAATGTGTTATAATATAAGACTAGAAATGCCCTTTTCTTCAAATGAAAGCTGAGACACTCAGGTTTAGGAAAAAAAATGAAAATACAGGCACTCTTGAGAAAAATCAAAAGACTTAATAATGTTAAAGTCTGTTTCAATAACCAAGCTGAAAAGGGGGAGTTCCCAAGCTGGCAAGCGAGCCATGGTGAATTGAAGAATTACAAGCTTGGAGAGTTTTTAAATACAGAAGGCTCTTTGGGTCAGTGATTCAGAGCTTCAAGGAACCTCACATAATTTCCTGATGCTCAGGAAGGAGCACATTCTATCCACCAGTTACGTTACTGTATCCACAGCTCAGTCTCTGTTTGAGAAGTGTTTGTGGAAATGCAGAAATATTTTCAAACAGTGCACTGGATATCTACTACAAGAACATCCTCATATTTAAACTTTCTATCCACTGACACCAAACTATTAATAGCACAAACTACCCAGACTCCTCCTGCTGCCACTGAAGGAATCTGATGACAGATCAAAGGTCAAAGAACTAATGATTTAAAACACATTCCAGCTTGTTGATACAGTGTCTGCTTACATGACACTTCTTCCCAGTCCTTCAAGGGAGGAAGATCCAGTTCAAAGTCAAAGATTACAGACCATCCCAAAATCTAAACTTAGGAACCATCCCCGTTCCGCATCAAACTCACTGAACTACAGATGATGTAGCTTTGCAAAAGTCATCACACAAAAGGAACAGACACATGTCTGGAACCTAAACATATCACAAATGATTCTGAAAGTACATATAGATGCTGGCTTTCCTAAATAAGCTTGAAAGACATCTAACTCCAAAGAGGAAGTTAGCACATTTGTTCCATAATTAAGAAACTGCTTTGTGATAATTTATAACAATGTTTTAATAGAAGCTAAGAGTTTCTTCTCTGTGGGATACTCGGACTTTGTGGGATGCTTCCTGTATGCCAAGACTTGGCTTTGCCTTATAATTAGCAAGAATATTAGCTGATAATTACCTTTTGATATCTGATATCGCTATAGCATGTAAAACATTCATAGACAGTGAAACATTCTCACCTGGCATAGTCTAATCAAATTACAGACATTTATGCACATAGTGAGGACTAGAAAACTTTAGGATGCCATCCATACTCTCATGGCAGGATTGCTTATTTATGAGATTATTTTTTTTTTCAGGCTACCATATGGAAGCTAACTATGTTTTCCCATTTATATTTGACATCAAGAACAGGAACGCTGTCTACTGTTTTAAATGCTCCTACCACAAATACTGCATTACCTTGTTAAGATAATGCAACCTGTATCTACATGTACCAAAAATCAAGTTACATAAACCTTCACATTGTTACTACGAAAGCTTAAAGCTTGTTCTGTTAAACAATACACTGTATTGAAACCCTCATTTCCCTCTAACTCAGAAGACGAATCACAGGCTTAAATAATACAGTCTTGTTATAGCAATTTTGCTAGCCTGAAAGTTTCCCCTCCTAGTAGATGTAATAGGGTAAAATGAACTGTAATCCACTGACAACGATAGAAAATTACCATTTGTATCAGATCTCAACTTAAATTGAGATTTTAATATCTCTGCTCATGCACATCACAATTTAGGGCCTGATCCCCCACACCTTTATATGTTCAACAGACATTGCAGGAATGGTCTTAGTTTTTCCAGAAAAGTTATTCATGCACATAGACACTTTCAAGAAAAACCTTTCTACTTCTTTATAAGCTATTAATTGGTTCTTGTTGATGTTAATGCTTATTAAAAACAAAAAGTAAAACAATGAGGTCTCCAGCTCAGTCAGTTCTCCCTCCAACCTCCCCATCTAACCCTCCCTTTTCTCAGCCTGCTGCTTCCATTGCTGGTAACCATTAACAATTTGGTATGTAAGAGTAGTATACTCTTTAAAACTTTTTAATTACAATTGGAGATAATGCAGAATCCAATTAAACTTGCCCTTTTAGCACACAACAGTGTAGCACCTTAGCAAGGTAAGTGACTTTGTTATAAAACAGCCAAAGACAACTGCTCTGAATAGTGCTCCTGGAGCTGCACTCCTAAATGTCTCTTATCCCTCCCTTATCCATCATTCCCCTGTTAACTCCAGCTCCCAGTCAGCTGCTGACTGCCTGAGATTCTTTGCCTAATCGGGAGGCTGGCAGAGCTCAGCTTCTGGGGGACAGGCCACATCATTTTCAGCTCTTTGTTTTTTTCTTAGCTCTTGAAGCCACAAATAGAACGAGCCAGCCTTGCCAGGCAGATAGGACAAACGAGCTGTATACGCGTGGTTCTCAACAGGCAGGGAGTCACAGCTAGCTGCACCTTATCGTGGGGGTATGGGAACACGTCAATCGTTGGAGGTTTTACTTGTCGTCTTTGTCAGGAAGCAGTTACTCTGTTCTGAGAAAGATTCCAGAGATGGACAGAGCACTGAGCTACAGGGGAAGATGATTGTCTGATCACATTACATGACACATGAGCAGGTCCCAAGCTGGCTGATGCAGCATGGGGGCTTAAGTCACTGGTTCCTGCAGTGCAGCAACCACCTCTAACATGCATGCCAAGCAATCATGAAGAGCCTATGCTTCTCTGACATAACCTAGGGAAGCAGGATTACAACCGTATCAAATATGCTTAACAGTATGATGTAAACACAAAGTTGAGAGCATGGATGGAAACAAAAAAAAAAAAACAAACCCCATACAGAGCAAAATAAGAAAAGGTTCACACTAAAACTCTGCTACTATACAACTAGTGTGACAGCTTTACAAGGAAATGCATTTTTTTCCACATCTTCTCTAGACTATCAGACTAAGCCATGGGCATTTTCAGCAGGTATGACAGCAGTCAGACAAGTATGCATTTGTTAAAATCTTTCACGCTGCAGATGTATGAGTTGAAGTCTCAAGAGCAAACTTCAGTATACAGAAAGGAGAAAGCTGCATCTACAGGTGGCTTGGTTGTCTGACACGTTCTGGTCCCAGTATCAGGAGTTGTTTCAGGAGTTGTTTCCACTGGCTAACAACAGTATAAACTGAGGGGGTCTAACTTCAACTCCTATAGAGTCACAGTCATGTCCAATTAAAAACCCATTAGATTAAGAGGAAAAAAATGCTTACTCGAACAGTTAGTTGTGTCCTGCTTGTATGAACCATGTGGTCAGACAACACGCAATATAAGTAAATAACTATATGGTTTAAACAAAAGAGTGTGTTTGCTTAAATATGAGACCCCAACAATAAACAAGCACTGCAGCTCGGGTGTAAGATTCAAAACAGGACTTGGAACAACCTCCCACACACCTTCCTTTCCTTCCTCACAGTGAAAGACAACAGAACACAAAAAAGATTATCCTTCACTTGCTGGCAAACCCTACTAATAACACACAGACTGAATGAACAGAAAAAGTCTCTAAGATTCAGCACTGGCTCTCTCAGTTCCAATTGAGATGCGCAGATTCTACAAACAGGCAGAAGTCAAGCCGGGACGCCCCTCTCCTAAACACTAAGTGAACACATGGAACCAGTCACCTTCCACAAGCTCAAAGTTTCCTTAACAAGCTAATGATTAAAATCATAGTTTAATCTCCATCAGAGAGATATAATTCTTTAGCTCTCCTTTCTCTGGTCATCTTCAGGCAAGCAGTCATCATGAGGTCAGTAATATTACAGAATATTAAACTGTCATCAGCTTAGAAATATCTCCATAAACAGAAGCCACAATTAGTTTAGATATTGCCCTAGGGGAGGAAAAAAAAAAAAAAAGCACCTTAGTAGACCCAGCCTCACAACAGAATAGACAAAGCACAAAAGCAGCGTGTGAGTAAGCAACTAAAAAAACAAGTGAAATAAGAAAGGAAGACTGATCTGGTGCCTTCAGCAGGTTTTTCCAGAGCCCGTTCCATTTGCCGCCTGGCCTCAATTACCATTCTCCTTCACAACTCAAAGGGTCTCAGCTGGCCTGCTGCTGGGAATACCCTCATCCCGTGTCCTCTGTAAACTGAGACCACCACTCACTATGGGCAGAAACAGTAAAAGAAACAACTTGTTGCTGGTTTTGAACTGCTTAGGGACTATAAAACATCAAGAACTGCTTAAAATACAGCAACTGTAATAAGAAAAGACATATGCATTTGCACAAGTGTTTCAGGAATAGTGTAGATAGTGCTCTCTCTGCCTTCCATGACGGGCTGATACTATTCCAGCCCGACACAGATGAAAGGCATCAATATCTCCCTCGCATCAAGGCAAGGCTCAGAGCAGAGGCCCCGTGAAGGGCAAGGCCAGAGAGCGGGAGAGGCTCACACAGCAGAGGTCCATGAGACTATGAGGCCCAGGCCAAAGGAAGGGAGAGGCACAGAAAACGGCGGCCCACAGAGGGGGAGGCCCAGTGAGAGGGGAGAGACACACAGTGGCAGACGGATGAATGCGTGTGTGTGAGGCCCACTGGGGAGGGAGAAGGCCAAGCCCAGAAAGAGTATGACACCTGAAAGCATGAGAAGCCAATTAAAAAGTGGGAGGCTTGTAGAGAGTTGGAGTGGCCCAAAATTGTTGGAGGATCCCCAGAAAAAACTGTGAGGCTCAGAGACTCAAAGCCCACAGAGGCTGAGAACAAGAGGGTCACTGAAGCCCTGAGAGAGCGGGAAGCTCACATACTGGAACCTCCAAGCGAATGAGGCTCTAAAAACGGGGAGGCCTCTGTAACAGTGGGAGTCCTAGAGAGTCGGGCAGCCCCAAAAGCATGGGAGACCAAGCGAGGGGGAGACAGACAGGCAGGGAGGCTCACACAGGGAGCCCTCAGAGGATGAGGTCCCAGGGAGGCCCACAGGGAGTGGGATACCCACAGAATCCCAGCCCGTGGGAGCAGAGGCCCAGAGACCCAGCGAGAGGTGGAAGCCCACACAGAGAACGAGGAGGCCCAGCCCCACAAACTGAAGGTCCAGCAAAACAGAGGCCCCCCACAAGCGTGTGTGCATATATGTCTATACTTACACAGGTAAGTATGTACAGATACGCACAGGTGTGTGGTGTGCATGTGAGCATGCATACTGCTATTTCTTGAATTTAGGCAAAATCCAACCACAAGAAAAGCAAGTAAAGAAAATTTTTTCAGCCACTCAGCTTAAAAGCTCCAGCTCAGTTTTTTCCAAGGGTCACGTTGCCAGCACGTGTGCTAGAGATATCCCTTCTCTGCTGCTCCTTTCCCTTTGGTAACGATCCTCTGGCTCTGCTTGCTCACTGAAGGCACCTCTCCTAAAATGTGTGGCTAAGGCTCCCCCCTCACCCCACGACATACTCCTCAGTGACCACCCTGCATGTTTCTCTTGGATGTCAGTATCCATCAGGGGTTTTTTGGTAGGCTTTTTTGAATCCAGGTACCTACTGTCAGCAATCAATTCAGTTAAAAGCAGCTTAATTTTCATAACTATCCCTAATGAAAGCTAGTGGTTGCTATCACCAGGTATTAAAAAAAAAAAAAACAAAAAAAAAAACAACACAACCAACCAAAAAAACCTGATTTACCCAAATCCTTGAAAAAGCACTTAAAACAAAAACTACAAAAAGACAGAATTTTCTCAAACATTCTTATGCTATAGTCCTTTTCACCCCATCACACTATACAATCTAAACGTACCCTCACCTCATATAGGGAAATGGCAGGAAATACATACAACACAACATGTGAATCCAACTCAGCTATCTACACTGGACTTCTGAGCAACTGCTAGGGCTATACTTTCTCTTCCTATGTTTTGTGCGTCTCCACAAAGCCCTTCACCTTGGATGTTTAGTGTTGTTCCGTTGCTTCCCAAATAAACAGAAAAAAAAAAATCACCAAAGCAGCTGGAGTCTAATTATGGCCTAATTCACTATTTGGGAAATACTGGAAACTGACTGTTTACATAGAACTGTAGAAAGGAAATGAAATTGAAAATAAAAGAGCTAAGATTCTTTTTTTTTCATCTCCTGCAGGTATAATTCTCTACTGTATAGCTTGCACCCAGTGAATAGTAGAAAAGAAAAAGAACGAGCACATAAGTATTCAGAGCAGAATGTGCTATTTTGTGTCTTCTAGTGGTGGCAAATTTATTCCCCCCCCAATAAAATCAAACACCTCATATAATCTTTCTTTTCAATTAAATGGTAGACATTTGCATATTGAATTTGATCTGTATGGTGCTGACCACCTTGGTGCTAGTACCTGTGCAATACAGTCATTTCGCTCCCCATTCTTTACCCTCCCCACCCACAAATCCTTCCAACACTGAGCAATGAGAATATCCCGTAACTGGCCAGTTGTAGGAAACGTGACCTCTCGTCACTAGCTCAATGTACCTCTGCACCATTTGACTCATTTCTAACAGATGAATGTCGAGGTCTTACCTTTGCAGGTGAAGCATTTGATGTGAAAGTGTCTGGCCTGAACACGGAGTACTTCACCTTTACATGGCTCCCCACATTTATGGCAGTGGATGACTGGCTTTTCAGAGGGGTGGTGAGGCTCCTGAGGATGGGCCACTGTAAAACAAACAAACATTGTTTAAACACAGACAAAAAATAACATTTTCTCCAGTATGCAAATCTGTCTTCTCAGACACTATTCATCATGATACAAATCTATCTGCTCACATTTTACGCTCACCTAAAAAGTCATCAGAGTTTTTCAAAAATATAGTCTTTTTGTAAACCCGTAGTTTAAGCCATTCCCATCAACTACCACCTCCTTCCACTGAGGCTGCCACGGAAAGATGAGAAAAAATTCCCTCTGCAGTTTCAGCTCCACAAAGTGGTTCAGAACGCCTAAGCTTTTCTCTCCAAGAACATGAGTATGTGCAAACCATTCAGTGAGCACACAGTACAACAAGAACTGGGCTATCTTCTTCCAAGAAAGAATACACTCCAAGCAAGACGAATGAAAGGAAAGAAATTCCAAACCATGTTTTGGGAAACCAGATGAACCAGGCAGCCTGACTTTGCATGCAATTAACTACACTAAACTACAAACATCTCCATTCTGCTACAGCACATACCTAACACAGGGGAAGCACATCTGAAGAGATGTTTCTCCTCCCATTAACTCTATCAGAAACAACTCTCTGCATGCAAATTAGAGATACTATGAGTAGACAGAAATGACCAAAGCATCTGCAATATAGTCAGAGAGACAAAATTCCAGGTACTGGTAACTGATCAGCTATACTACAGCCCTGAGCAGAACTTAGACAGGAACAAGAAAGGTTTGTGTCAGCCTTATTGTCTATTTCCTTGTCGTAATAACAAGTTTTATTGTTCCACACTTGGCCTCCATAAAAACTGTTTAACTTTCCCTTCAGATGTGTCTTGCGGCACCTTGGGGTCCCAACAGAAATGCATAGGTCTAAGTTAGAGCAAGTTTGAGTCTCAACTGTACTGTATGAAGTGGAAAGTATTATGCAGAATGTTCCCAAACAAAACCATGTTACTTCAAATCACCCTCTCACATTGCATTCTAGCAACAGAAAGTTGTCCTGCTTATATTTTTTCTCATACTAGTGATGCTCATCAGAACATTTTTCAGAAAAAATACCTCTCTACGCACACCTCTGTCTTTATACCACTCCTGTCCTGCTTTACAGTCACTTAAATTAACACAAATACTGCTAGTTGCTATTTCTGGACTGATCTCATAAGTAAAGCTAATTATGGTGCTTGTCTTACTGGCCTCAATTTGTCATTGTAGGTCAAGATTGAGAGATTGACTTTTGCTTTCCCCTGCAAGGAATTGCTTGCAAGCTTTTTTCCTTTGCATATTTGTAATGCACACAAAGTCTCTCAGTGGCAGAGGTGACCCCTTAAAGACACCAGTGAGGACAGACGAGGGAATTAAAGAGAAATACGTTTACAAGCAGCTCATTCAAATGTTTTCGACTGAAGTCCAGCCAGCTTACTGGACATGTAGATTGTGAGCTGCTTTGGGTCTGAAAACCCTCAGCTAGGAGCTAGGCTCACTTCCTTATAGGGATTTCACATCTTGAGACAGTAAATACTTTAGGTTCTGCCTGCACCAACCCTCCCCACATCAGGCTCCACATCAGAGGATATATTCTCAGGCATCATGCACCAGCAGCAACAGTGTGATGAGGCAACTCAATACCACGACAAAGACAGTAACAGACTCCAGCCAGTAAAATTAGTGACAAGATGTTCATTTAGGATCTGGATAACCCAGGTTCCAACCCCTGCTCCAGAAGAGATATCTGGGCTCTTTGGATAGCATGCCCTTAACCCTCAAGGACTAAAGTCAGACAGTGACGTTCAGCAAAGTCTTTGAGCCTGTAACCTATCAGCTTAAAATTAGGTTATCTGAAGGTTTTAGCTTATCTGTGTCTTGAGCGTCCCTGACTGTAAACCAGCACTGTCAGCTTTACCTTATAGCAATAATAAATACAGATGACAAGGTTCCCAGGCACTGGGATGGAAGGAGTCACGTAAGTACCTAGGCCAGTAAACCAGTCCCAACAGGTTACATATTCCACACCTGCCATATTTCTGGAAGCAGCATTCATTGGAAGGTGCATGAGTGCACAAACACTAACTTGAGGAGCTGCATTGCCTTTAATTAAGTTTCAAATCCAAATATACTAATGCCATAACTATCTTCCAAATTAAAAAAACACCATCAATTCACAACTTTCTGAGTGAGGAGATGCTACCAGAGCAACATATTCTTTGTTCAGTACTGGGGCTCAAAATTGTCTTTATATCATAAAGTGCATACTTACTGCATGGGTGGTGTAATATAAACACAAGTTGGGTATTTACCAGTTCCAGTATACTGGATTTTATATCAGCTTAGCCCAACCAGTATAACAAGGTGCATGGATCTTTTTGTGTGAGATTAAACACAATGTATCAGTCTAGCTCACATCAACATGGTGCAGAGGCCTGCTAACTCAAGGGATCTAGTCTCAAACAAATGTCATTCCATCAAAAGTACCTAGGCTACTAATTGAACTGTTTTTTAAACTGGCTCTAGTTAAACTAGGGCAGTGTCTACACTTGAACAAAGGGATGCTGGAAGCAGGCATACAGACCAAAGAGGTGCAACAATTTATTTGAATATTGAGTCTTATTTTTATTCCGCCAGCACTTTTCAAGATTAACTATGAAAGCTATAGAAGCTGTGGAAGTCTAAGTTATGTCAGTCCTTACAATTTTATAGAGACTAACTACAGGAGATCATCAATAAAACTTTTCCAAAGTTTCAGGTTGTTTTGTATCAGCTTTAACTTCCAATGCTGCTAGGCACTACCTGAAGACTTTCTTTTTTTCTTTATTAATGGACATACATGAGATATGTAAAGGTGAGCCACATAAAGGTGCTTAATGTGAGATATACACAGAACTTTTAAAGACAAGCTAGGCTGAGACTCCCACTCTTGCTCATAAGAACAGCTTAAATGAATAAAGAATAATTAATGAATAATCAATGTTTTTTTAAACTCATTTGGGGTGGGGGAGGGAAATCAGTAGCACCTGCTTCTATGAGGAAGACAGACTTTGTCACCGGAGTATTTCTCTGTGCTAACATCACTCCATAAACATATCACCATGATTTTTGGCATTCCTTACATTCCCTTGTGAATCATGCAATGTTGACTTTTTGTTAGATTTTGCAACTGCACTATTTTGATATAAATTCAAAGCAACTCTACCAGCTTGAGAGTACTGCATTGTGTTAAAACATCTCAAAATAATCCCAGATCTGCAACAAAAAAGGAAACAATCAAAAAGAAAGAGATAGAAAAGACCAATAAAAGACCAACGTTCATATGAGAAACCTAAGGCACTTTCTGAGCAAAATGAAGGCATTAATTTGCTGTGCGAAGTTTAAAACTGTCCTGCCAGTGGTGCTTTATGTTGAGCAGATCATTGTACAAAGGTTTAATAGCAGTTACGTGTTTTGCTGCATCAGCTGGAAAAAGGACCTCAGTAATCACACCAAACCCATCCGAAATTGAAATTACATCAGCTACCTGAAGAGTAACAGTTGTTGAATAAAAGAAAAGCAGGAAAATAATAAATACTGCAGCCTCCCTTACTGATGATTCTCTCCCTGAGCACAGAACTGCTAGGAAACCAAAGACTCAACCTAAGTGACGCTTAGCTGCAGATTCTTGCTGGCAAGACTCCATGTGTCTCCTGCAAGCCACAGAATACTTCAGCTTTTTATTGGAAGTCAGAAAGAAGCTTCTGGGAATCGCCTCGCTATGCATATGCTGCAAAGAAGAGGTCACAGCAAAAGAGGCTGAGATCAGTTCTGCTCTAAATTGAAGTAAAAAGCAGCTTCCTCTAAATTTAAACAGGAGAAGGATATGGACTATTGTTCTTTTAAAAGTGAGCGTTTGTAGTTTTCATGTTTGCGTGCCTACCTTCACAAACAAACTTGGTGTTATGCTCAGTCAGCTCTAACCATGTTGAGCAGGTGTAGCTTCAAACTTAACACTAGAAAATGCAATTTCTATGACTTCTAGCTCCACAACCTCTGGGCAATTTTGCATAGCACTGAGAACACAGCAGCACAGGCAAAGGGACTCTCAGGATTTCACCGCTGTGTCCTTCACACCTTAAAGAGTGGCCTAATACAGACAGCATGCTCTGAAATGATAACTTTCAATTGGTTGTTGTGTCTTCTCGGCTGAAGAATCAACTGTTAAGAAGTAAAAATAAAGCAAAGATTTAATTGTACAAAACTATTGCATAGTTTTTTGTGAGCCTGTTTTAAATTCCCTCACTCCTTTCTGCTTTCAGGAATGAAGGTAAGCTGACTGCACTAGAGACTGCCAAGGCAGAAAAAGCAACCAAATCTTCCTAGAGGCAGCAGTGCTCTCTGCCTTCTCTGTCTGTAATACTTGATATGGCTTTGGAGGCCACCACTTCTTAAATTCATTTACGGGATTTGAAGTTCAAAACTTGAAGGTTTCAAAATCAGAATCCTCTCAGTCTCTGATGCTGCTGAGTGGCTGTAGTGTTACTGCAGCCAGGCAGCTGCTTGCTTGTGACTGGGCAGCGATGTGCAGCCAGGCACAGTGCACAGGACAACAAGATGTGACAAAAGCTGTTCTGAGATGAAAGGCACTGGCTAGGGAGACACCAGAAAAACAAGTTCAAGAACCAGATCTGGCTTATCACTTCTTCCCCGTGCTCTCTTTGTAAAGAGAGAAATTTTCTCCTGTCCTTTATGTTTCTGAAAGAGGCATGCATCTGTAAGTTCTGGGTTTGTAAAACCTGTCTACAGCCTGTACAGTCTCCGAGGAATTCCTCTTTCGTAAAAGCCCAGCACTGTGGAGCCTTGAGGAGTTACTGACATAGCTACTGAAAAGAAGCAATGAAAGATGCAGTGTCATTTTGCTTATCTCCAGTCTCAGTTCTTGAATCTTAAACCTATGAGAATCCTATCAGCTAAGGTGACCAAACAGTGACTGAGACTGAAATCAAACCTCCCAGCTGTCAGGGACAGATAAAGAATTTACTGCAGTCACTAGCCACAGGTATCAGACAGGGATCTTTAGGAATTCCAGGATATCCTCAAAGGAGGCACTCCCACAAAGAGACAGCAGTGAGCTTCGAAGGAGCCACTCCCCATAAAGAGATACTAGTGAGCTGCATGCCTACACATGTATGAAAAAGCCTAAGGCAAAATCCTAGACTGTAGCTTGCTCATACTATTGCCATTCAAATCATATCTGAAGAATCATTTTAAAACTCTCTTGCTGTAAATTTATCTGTATTACTCCTACAGTGTGCCAATTTGTCTTAAAACTATTTTTGCTGTCTAAATATAACCAGAGTAGCTATTTTTCTAAAAGGCAGGAAAAAAAAAAAAGAGTCCTAAACTTGCAGTTATTCGCCATGGTTTTTAAATGTTTTCTGGTATTTTTCATAGAAGTATTGTTATTTTCCCCTCACAATTAGCCTGCTGCTGAAAACGGCAGATGCAAACAGGACCACAGTAGCAAACAGAACACTGCAGGACAGTTCTCTTTTGGCACTGTAAAAGCTACCACCCTAACCGTGGTTGTACATGGTACATACACACATGGGAGAGCACACTAGCTGGCCAGTGCGTTCACACCGACAGGGCAAGGCACCAGCAGCTCTCCCTCATGTTAACTCACGCTCCTTTCTTTGGAGTTTTACTGGGATGAAAGTTAAAGTCTAGCAAGTAGGACAGCAAAGGAAAGAAAGCAGGACCACATGAGAAAGCCATGTAGAGACGCATAACATGGCCAACGTCTCTTCTGGTTTAGATCCAGAAAGTTCTACTAATCCCCCAGGCCTTCATCTCTGGTTTTATTCTCTACTTATTTAACAAAGAGAAGAGCTAGGAAAAACTGACACTTTTCTCATGTATCCTACTCAATTATCACCATAATGTATGCTTCTCAGCCTCAGGTTTTCATCTAGAAAAAACAAAGTACAACAGAGGTATCTATTCTTGAAACAGCATCTCATGGACAGAAGTGGAGCTCACTGCAACTTACTAAAGAACAGATCTGTATCAATTCTCTCTACACCCCTTAGCAGGTACTACAACAACTAAAAGATTTTCACAGAACACTAAACAGAGGATGAGGCACACGTCCAGCCTAGAAATGGGATGCATTGCTATCTTGAGAAATAGATTCTTTAAAAGGAAAAACAAGATATAAAGACAGTAACAACTAGAACCAGTTAAACTAGGATGATAGGCTAGGGTAGGTCATAAGAAAGGCAGTTGAGAAAATGTTTGAAGTAAAGATATCAAATGCTTGATTTGCATGCAAATAGAATGCAGTGATTTCAATACCAGAAATCAAATTTGAAAAATATTAAACATATACTATTTTTTAATAAGAAAGCCAGTATTTAAATACCTTTCAAAATATTTGTAAGCATGCATACCACGAGGGTAGAGCTGATGCAGCTAACAGAATGAAATAGAAGATTTAGAGAGTCAAGTGTCAGGAAATAACCTAATATATTAAGAACTGTAACTTGAAATAAAAGTGAGAATGCTCCTATGTTATTTACAAACAAAATTTAAAAAGCTTTGCGCCACATACACACAGACATGTAAAAAGGCTACAAAATAATAAGCTTTAAAACATACCAGGAAAAAAAAATCATGTTCCATAGTTTTAGAACACAACTGTAAACATGCTCCTCTCTATTTTGCTTGCTGTTTCCTATCTTCCTTCCATCCCTCTTCTGTTATCTAGAGCTTTAATACTGCAATCAATTCTCCACTGAACAGCCTGCAAGATCAGAGCCTATGACCTCAGCCCAGTGAAGACTTACACATACAAATGGTTCAGTATTAAGTGAAGTATTTAACATCAGCACCTGCTTGATCCTATCTGAAAAGTAATCATCTTCTACAACCTACACAAAAGGTCTGTGTGCTAGAATAAATTTGTGACTGTTCTGTGATTAAAAGAAATGTGCTTGACGGATCCAGTTTGCCATGCTTTTGATAGTGATTGAGAGATTAAGAAAATTTGGTTGCATTTACAGGGTTATAACCTTATTCAGATTACACCACAGATTCTGATCTTCTCCAGCTTTAGTGTACAGCTTTCACAGTTTCTCCGTGGTAAATCTTTCTGGATTTTAGAAGGCATTAAAGCCTGACTACCCAGACACCCCGGGATATTCTACTCTTGCTGCAAGCCCATCAGGAGCCTGAGCATTTTCTCAGTTTGTCAGGTACAAACACACCTTATTGCTAACTCAGCTCTACAATCCAGGTAAACTGTAGTAGTATTGTTGATGATGTTCTACATATAAAAGCATCAGAGCATACTTAGAAGAATTTGTTATTCTTTGAAACAGCAGCAGTACTATCCTTTGTTTGCTGAGCAACAGTTTCACCCTGTCTGTCCACGCTTATTTGCCTTCAGTCATTTGCTGAACAAGTGCACATTCTATAGCATCACCTATACTACAGAAACAAAATGACTTGACAAAATTATTCCACTTACATCTGTTACATGACATATCTTGTATGACAATTACTGTTTAAGAAAAATCACAATCCTTTCAATGAAGAGTCATGGCCAGCTTGTTAACTGAGTATGACCAGGAGTTGTTTTAAGCTCAAACAGGGACAGCAATATGCAGTTTAAAAACTGTTTTCAGTAATGAAAAGGCACTAACCTTACAATGAAGTACGCAGCAAGCTAAGACGTGCTGTGAAACAGATGATATTGAAACAAATGTTGACTAAGCTAAGGCAGTCTTTGAATCAAAAACTGCATTACTCAACATGATAGTTACGAGATGGATTACTGATTAGTGGTTAGCAAACCAAAGGAACAAAGCATAAAGTGAATTTATTCTGCCATATTTCTACATTAGTATAGAGTAATTTTTCATGAATTGATCACAATACCAATTGGGTGATGAAAAGACTGTGAACCCAGACTGTCTTATCTAATGCTCTGAGAACGCCCTTAATGACCCTTATCCCACCTGTGAAAGTTCTCTGCATTTACCTATACAACTGACTGACCTACTATGAGACAGCATTTCAAGATAATCAATTCAGCCTTCAAACTCCTACTGAAGGGTTGGAGGAACACACTACAGTGTATGTTTTCGCTAAGCATATGTTTCTCACACCTAACACCTGCAAGTCTGAAACATGTAGCAACTGTTTATCAGCTTTGGAAGCGCTAAAACAATTTTGTTTGAGTTATGCCTTCAACACATCTGCCATACAGAAGATCCAGTCACTATTTCAAAAGAGTATCTTCTGATTTTTTTTTTTTCTAACATAGTATAGGGATAATTAGAAATTGAAGAGCTCCTAGGAGTAGCCTGAGCAACCATCTCATACACATCACTTGATGTCTATATCAAAATCTTACTCGAAACAATGAATAAACAGAAGCATCAAACTACTGACTGTGAATCCTCAAGGATCTTCAAGGCTGCACGAAAGTAAATTGCTGAAGTTAGCAGAAAAAGCAACTGCATTTTCTGGACAGCATGGAAATTCTGGCTTACTGATGAGCGGTAGTTACCCATAACAGCACTGAAATGTCAAACTGGCCTCTTAGCTACGTTAAGCAATCCACGTGGGGATTTTAGTCAGCAGCAACAAACTCCTAACTAGAGTCCCCCTACGCTTCCTTTTTTGAGGCTGCCAAAAGTATTCCATACAGTAAAAGGTGTTAAATTCCCCTTTGAGGTAAGTCAATAAGAAAATGCTGATTTTAAAAACCAGTTCTGCTGTTTACTCTGAGATTATTTGAAGAGGACCACTGACCTCCTGGATTTGAGAGGGTCTATCTACAACATAGATTATACTAACACCTGTGATACTGAACTGGTGCTAACAGCGCTGGGAATTAGAGAGCTATCCTTTTGACACTGTTTATAAAACCTTGCCTATTAGGCTCTTGTATAGCATAAATGGAACATCATTTCACTTCTGAACAGCTGGCATTACTTTGTTTGACCCTTATTTTAGCACCTGCTCCTCACTCTGCAGGTTTGAGGAGATTCCCCAGCTTTCCTTTTTTCTGTTTTCCTGTCTGTATGGAATATAACAACAGCTATCACACCACTGATCTACCCAAGGCATCTATCGTTTCTGGCTGTATAGCACTTCATAAGCCCATACAAAAATCAGTATTATTTCTCTTATTGTTGTTTTTTATATGGCAATGAAGCTAACGTACAACACAAAACGACTGCCATTAATAAAATGCACAACTCTGCTGCAAAAAATATCACAAAGCCTCCAAAAATGGAGTCCAACTTTGAGACAACACTGAAGCAGCTACTTAGCTTTAAATCCCAGCGATTCAATTAGACTCAACAAGATACTCTGCTGAGCAGAATAGGCTTAAGACAATGCCTAAGTGTTCTCCTCAGACAGATCCCTAGTGAGCCTGAAAGCTATCCACACTCAACGAAGGCAAGGATTAATCATCCTTTTGGGGATACTGACTGTTCTCTAGGTGGAAAACCAACTTTGTTATAAATAATCCTTTTTAAATTAGTTATGGATTGCCCGCAGGAACAATGAAATCCTGTTCTCTGGTTTCTTCCACCCAAAGGGCACAGCACATTTTGATTACTGGAACTTGGTCTTTTCCCCTGGTATGCATTAATTTTTACACAAAAAAAGAACCGACTATCCTACAGTAGCAGACCAAACTATCATCCCAGCTCGCAAGTTCTGTCCTCTCAAGTTTCCTACTTCTCCTCTGAAAAAGTATTTCTTTGACCTAGCTTAACGTATTTTAAACACGCACAATTTCACTATGCCAAGACTGTCTTTAAAAGCCTTGCCTTTTGAATTCTTGTGCAAGAAAACAAACCATGTAATTGGCATTCTGCTCACTTGTATTCAACACAACCAGGAGGGCTTTGGTAGCAAGGGCACTGCAGTGGTGACTTGTGTAGGAGGTGGTCTTGGGCTGCACTGTGATGGTTGCAGTTGGTTCCAACCAGCTCAGCAATGGACAAAACAGACCCATTGCACATCAAAACAGAACCAGAGGAGCATACAGCACCCCTGCAAAAACATACACATAAAAAAGGGCAGTAAACATTGAAAGGACAGACTCTTGGTATGAGATACAAGAGAGATCTAGAGCAGCAAGGATGCTGAAAAACAGAGGAGACAATGCCAGTGCAGGAGAGACACCAAAGCAGGGGTAGGAGAGAAACAAAAATGATGCCAGCGCAGGAGGGCCAGCAGGGCTGGAGAAATGCTGAGTCAAACTATCTTCCCCAAGCAGGAACAGAAAGGAGACTCAGGAGGAGATACAACTCTAAAAGGACTGTGGTCAGCAGAGGAAACCATGGTGAAATAACTGAGCAAGAACAAAGGAACAACAGAACAAAAGGAATGACAGTGCACTGACCCCAGTCTCCTCCCTCACCTCACCAAAGATACCAGGTGTAATGTGTGGCATGCAGACTGGAGACCAGAAAGGGGCAAAAGTATCCAGAGAGAAGCTGAGGCGTTTTCTCCAAGCAGGTGTTTGCTTGCTTTTATTTTCAACACACAAATCAGTAACTAGAAGTTTGTTAATTGCCAACAAAATAAATTTACTTAAACTCTGCTACTCAAAACTGTGTTTTTTTGGCCCACAACACAGTTTCAGATGGAGGAACAGCTTAACTGCCTCTACCGCTGTCTGAACCCATGAACTCTGTGGTCTCAAATTTAACAACTGAAACCACTAAGCCCTCCCCTCCTGTGAGATCAATGGCAAAAGTTCTCTCATTTCTCAATATAAAATAGCTGTCACAGTATCTTCAGAGAGCTGGCTCCCACACACAGCTGGGATGCAAGGAATGTATGGAATTTCACTACTGGGAAACATGGGAAGCCATCAGACTGGTAAAACTGAATGCCATGCTTGCCTGACTCCTTGATTTTGAATATCTGTACCCTTGTGTGAACTAGGTGCTATTTAAAAAAAAGAATCTCCAGCAAACACACAGTGCCTGAGCTGGTATCTCATTGGTTATTTTTGTTTCACCCAGAATCAATGCTGCTGCACACTAGAACTGCAATTTGAAACCTAATATTAAAAATAAATTTAGAAAGAGAAAGTATGGAACAAGCAACACCACAAATTTGCCAAATCCTTTAGAGTTATTTTGTCCTAAAAAAGTAATAAGATGTTTATAAGATATTTACTTACCACTGGATTTTTTTTGTACAAGTGGAAGTCGTTAAATCCCAACACTAAGATTTCCTTGTCATAGCTGTGAAACAAAGTAAAAGAAACTCTCCGCTCCAAAGACCTCTAATTCAAATAATCAAGGCAAGAGGAATGTTCTTATCCTTGTTTTACAGATTAACACGAGGAGATATCAAATTACTTCCAAGGTCACCTTAAGAGTCTCCAACACAGAACTGTTCTATAGTTTAGTACTTTAACTACAAGAGTATTTTTTAACATTTGCTACTATGCCTACTTATAAAATGCCTTTTCTGTGGCTTATACAAGGGAGCACACTGACTTCATCAAAACAAAACCCCAAATGCCCAGCCCCAAAAGCAAACTGTCAAGCAGAACTAAATTTAAAACAAAGTAAACCAAAGCAAAAAGAAAATAAAACTCCCTAGTCCTCCCCGTGCCAACGTGTTATTGCATAATCTTGTCATGTGCTCTTAAAGCAACAAACTTGGAGACTTTCCCAGGTCACCTGGGGTTAAAAGTTTCAAAGTCATGAGTTCAGATCAAGACCGTATTTCATTAACAACCACGATACTGAGACAGTGTCAGGACTCAAATCCCATAATTCAACATTTTCTTGATTTATATTGAGAATAAAAGAAGACTGCAAATACACAGAGCACTGGAGAGACAGCAGTCCAGATAGGAAACACCTTTAAATTAACACGCAGGTAACATTTTTCAGGCTCTTCAAGGATAATCTCATCTAAAAGTAGTTCCATTTACATGTATACAAATAAATTTCCACAGTCACTAGGCTGTCAGAACATAGCATTTTGATGGTGAGGTTTTATAATCTGTTTTCACTGTCTTATGTTGGGTAGAAGTACTTAGGGACATGGTTTAGTGAGTTAGGTGGTGTTGGGTTGACGGTTGGACTTGATGATCCTTGAGGTCTTTTCCAACCTTAATGAGTCTATGATTCTACGACCAAAGCTAGACTAAGAGGTTCTTTGGAGACTCACTGCTCTTGGGACACATGAATGGAAGACAAGATCACAGCCACTGCAAGCACAAAAGCAGTCCTCATAACCTTAAGGAATATCAGGATCACGCTTTTTCAAAAGCACAAAGAAAAACCAACACTAAATCTCTCTGCAAGACTAAACTAGACTATAGGCCAAATTATACAGGAAATGTTGTTAATATTTTGGTGAACTATATTTTCTGTGTTGCTTACTGGGAAAGCTAGTACAAGCTGATTACTCACAGTTGTGTGAACATGGAAACATGATCTAGCTTACTGCAAATTGGTACCCAGTAGGTGCCAGCACCTACCCTTCAACAAAAGCAGTATGTGAAGAACAGAAATAACAAGGGCTCTGTACCCTCTTCCTTAATCCAAAATTCCTTCAACCCTTCCTGTTTTCTCCTCTTACCCTTCCCAGCATGGAGAAGTTTGTCATGAATAGACACTAATCCACTTTCATGGGCTTGCCCCCGCATGATCCAACCCAAGATCTCACCAGGTTCAAAGCTGATTCCTGATATGCTTTCACAGACCAGCAGGCGAATTCTAGGACAGGCTTTTTATCAGCTGGTCAAGAAATCAAGAATCAGGGATAAATCCTCAGCTTATGTGAACTAACGGATGTAAAAATGAAGCTACAACACTTACGTCAGCCAGCAATGTGGCACAATTCACACAGACCTCGACACAGAAGCACTAAGAATGCAGATTATTCAATAGGGGTCTTAAATTGCAAAAGAGAATTAATAAGACATGCATATGCATATATAAACTCTATTTCTGTTGAAGGATATAAAGAGAGAAAGCAACCCTTGGATGTACCACAGTGACAATAATTTAGCTGAGTAACTAGATAATAAGGGCTCATAATTGGAAATAGATAAGTACACAGTCAGGGACGTGGAAATGTGGCACCAGTCAGACATAATTCAGGAAGCCCCATTTGGTGTCAGCAGAAAATACCCTGGCCTCAGGATTTTTTTTGTGTGTGTATGAACTGACCAGGCAGATATCAAAATCATTCTGCAATATGAGCATAATGAAGCATGCTAATTTGCTAAAAACTGCTACTAACCGTTTTTGCACTTCAGTGAATTGGAATCGCATTTTTCTAGTTGAAACCAGACCCCCCAGTACTTACTTAACATGTTTATGAACTGGGACTGGACTGAATGCATTTTCAGCTTGTTCAAACAACAGTTCAAGCAGTGATTGGAAGGGAGGGTATCAGCTCTACAATCCTGGCCTGCATTTTGCAAGTGTATCACTCCAGAGAGAGATATTTGTAGCAGCTTCAAACAAGCAGTAACTCCTGACCTTCTGACTAAAGTAGTGGGGGGGCGGGGGAAGCAAAGTAAACCAACAACAATAATAATAGTAATAATAATAATAAAACTTAGTTGGAGAAATTATTTGAAAGTAGTAAGGTAGAAAAGCAAAATTCTAAACAAGTACTATCATTTCTCACTCTGCAGCCACAAGATATGAAGTATCAGTAATTGTACAACAAAATGAAAGATGGCATTTAGATATTTTAATCCATTATCTGTGTGAACAGAAAAAAAATTATGTCCAACATTCATATTAGTAGCCACTCTGTAAATAATGCATTAAACTTAGTGGGAAGGGGGAAAGAAAGCAATTTAAACACATGTTTTTTGCACATTTTCAATCATTTATTGTCAACTTTTCCCACTATTCTAGAAGGTTTCCTCCCTCGCATTTCTTATGAAAACGACAGGCTTGTTTCAATTGTCTTACACGCATATGTCACTTTTCATGGTGTAAGATGCTAAAATCTTATTTACAGAGTATCACAGAATCATAGAATGGTTTGGGTTGGAAGGGACCTTAAAGATCACCCAGTTCCACTCCCCCTGCCAGGGGAAGGGACACCTTCCACTAGACCAGGTTGCTCAAAGCCTCATCCAGCCTGGCCCCCTAAGGTACAGCACTCCTAAACCGCAGCCCCATGTAACACAATGGAGCCCAACCAACCAAGCATCAGCTGGGTGGGGACCAGAAATGTACCAAAAGATGAAAACTGAATGCACGGCTAAAAAGCCTACACATTATTTTATGTACACTTCAAGAAAATCGGAAGCCCAATTTCAAAAATGTAATAAAGTGATAATACACTTACTTTTCTGAAAAGATGAGCGGCATAGTTGTTCACATGATCCTGAAACTTTCAGTTTCAAGGATTTGGGGTGAAACTGCTACTTCAATCATCCCTGGTATGGCTCACTGATACTGGGAGCAGGTCAACAGTTCACCACTGACATTATAAAAATGATCCTGTCAATCTGAAGTAATGGATCTCAAATCTGCTAAGCAGCCAATACTATTTATGCTGGGCCTGTGCTTTTCATCAACAAAAAATCATCAGCAGACTGTATAATGGCTATGCCTATAACTCTTTCCATAAATCTGACACACTATGGCAGGCTATCGAGGCATTTGTCTTGCTCTCTTCAATCTAAACATCTGTGAACCTAAATTCACTCAATTTATTTCATTTACAGCATTAAAAAAAAATCTTTATGTTGGTGTTCAGAGATGAAAAGCTGCTCACCCTTTCTCAACATTTATTTCTGTTTCTTCCCTAATTTGAATTTATCCCACATTTTATTTTACAGAGCCTCAGGAAAGTAAAGAACACAGATCCTCCTCTTCCCAAAACAGAGATTAAGTCTGAATCTATCTGTGACAACGTAATGTTCCAAACCCACATCCAATCCACTACTCAAATACAATTCAGAACATATTTCACATTTTCATAATGCAATAAATGATACAGATCACCATTACCGCAAGATCACTACTATCCCACAACCATTTCTAAATCCTTTGACTAGTAAATGCTTCAGTAGGAGGCTTAAAATGTTATTTATAGGCAATTGAAACTGGTACCTAATTTACTGCTGAAAAACTCAAAACATTATGCAAAATCTCATATAATCCATTTTTTCATTAGAAGGTAAAATATGACCCTGTCAAGTCCAGACTTGCTGAATATATCAATGTCTGTCTTTAAAATTTTAAGCTACCTGCTTCAGTGGTCTTTGAACTGTGGGAAACACAGGTAAAAACAGTCAACAGGAAACTTGGGTTAAATCACATGGGAAAAACAAACAAACAAACAAACGTGTACACATAGAAGGAACCCAGCTGTGCAAACACTCTAAACTAGGTATGTTCCAAATTCTACCTTTATTAAAACAGGTACAAAGATAATCAATGCAATAATCAATGCAATCCACTAGCACACCCTTTTATAGAAAGGAAAACAGTAACTGTCAGTCAAAGCATGCTTCATTTTAAATTTGAAAGTTTAAACCTCGGGTGATTATGGTTGGCACATTAGGCTGCTTCAGCTCCAGTCTATCAATAAACATAATTACCTTTATCTTTCACCATGGCAAACAAATTTTCTTCGTAGTGGAAGCAGCAAGATTTAGCTGAAGTAATTTAAACACAATCTCTTTTCCAGCAGTGTTTGGCTGAGGTGAATTAAAAAAAAAAAAAAAAAAAAAGGCAGCTTATTCCAGATAGTTATCTTCCTCAGTTAGATTTCCCAGAAGATCTGATCAGGTCTGACTGGTCGTCGCTCTCTTTTCTTCTTGTGCCTCTTACCTTCTTCCACTGTGGTCTCTGCCTATCGCTAATGGCAGCTCATACCCTGCTTGCGGACTCTGCCCCTTGTGCTGAAACAACCAGCTACAGCTGCTGCTGTGGAACAAATGCTGAATTCCACCGTCCCTAATTTCCAGCCACTGACACCACCTTGCATTCCTCTACCCTCGCAGAGCTGAGCTGGCAGTGCAATTCGCTCCCGAATGACTGGCAAAAGACTGCAAGAGAGAAGATGTGAGAGAGAACAGGAGAGCTGCTCAAGCACACACAGAAAGCTAAAGTGGTATTTATGAGTTTCCTATTATTTTATTTACTTGAACTGAGCCAGCATCAAGAAGGGAAATACAAGATCAACATGGGCAAGTCCCGAGGCAGGCTGTGGCACAGGGGGTTTTCTGTGGTGAGAACTGTTTATCCACTGCTGGTTTTGCTTTAAAGCTGTTACCAAATGCCAACTACCAGACCACAAAACATGCTAATAAATATTCTCTCAGCTCCTTCTGACCACAGTACAGAATAGAGTAACATATAATCTATGCAAGCTGGGAATACCAGCTCTATTCACTATCTTGAAAGAACAGTAAAAATAACAAAAGTGAAATTGTCATTGCTCAGTGAGCACCTGGGTTTAGAACCATACCCAGCAGAACCAGTACCACAAATAACATTTTTGCTGCGAGTCAAGGTAAGCACTGTATTCTGAAATACCAAGCAATTATAAACTACAATTCCTCTTATCTTACTCCTTTTAAGATGATACCCACAGGTACTCATGGAACTGAGAAGAGAGTAGCATACGGAAACAGCAGCACTCACACGTGAATTTTACCCCCCAACACATCCCCAACAAGACAAAAGTACCACTGTTGAAACTGGGCATCAAACCTTCTCATTTTCAGTTTTCCAGGCACTGAACTCTACTCAAGAAAGAACTGGTCAGTCAGCTAATGTTAAAAAAACAACTAAACCAACCCTTTACAATACAGGCAAGTCTTCTCATCTTATAGCAAGATTCAGAATATTTCTGTTTTCTATTAAAAGATACAGGAGGTAAGAAATAAAGCTTTTCTTTTATAAGCATACTTTTATTCAGTTATGAAGAAAAGCTTGGAAATATGATTAATCAAAACCCTGAATACCCACTAAAAACCACTTAACATGTATTATTTTTAATACATATATACTGCCAGTATCAAGATTTTGGGGAACCTCTATCACTACTACTATATGCCACTTTTTCCTTATTTTTAAATGACTTAATTTCTCATTTTAGCTAGTTACCAGTAACTTCACCAAGATAAACCTACCCTGACATGCCTTTGCTCGGATAGTAAATTCTAGTATTTGTGGTTTAGAGGTGGAGAAAACAACAAAGGGAAATCAATTGACTTGCCAAGGACAGCAGTGACCTCAGTAGCAGAGAATGGGGCCAAATACAAAAATATTCTGGGCTAGATTATGGGCAGGTTCATTGGGCTGTAGCTTCAGCTCGACCATAACTCAGTACTAAATGTGCTTCAGGTTACGCGATGGAGGTCCAACTACATTTATACCGCACCCTAAAGCAAAAGCTGTGTTCAGCCCAGAGCTGGAATTGAGAGCTGGCCTTGAACTGGAGCTACTCCTCCACAAGGGAATTCCCTCTTAATGCTACTGTATGTAGAGAGAGAGAGAAATTAATGTAAAGAAACAAGCTGTAGGCATCAGCCAGACAGAACAGCAGACGGCTGATACCTGCTGGAAAAAAAATCAGAGCATACATGCAGAATTAAAAATATTTGCAGTAAATAAACTCTAAATGTTTTGCATAAATGCCACCCAGAACAACAGAAAGAAATGAAACAATCCAGTCTGCCTCACCCAAAAGATCTCTCTTATTCAGTGACATTCTTTAATAAATAAATAAGAGAGAAAGAAACAGAAGCAGAAATTCAGGCACATGCATGGAAATAAATAGTCACTCTATTTCTAACAAATCTAGGCTGGCTTTCTATTGTTAGCAGCCTAACATGTAAGAGAAGCACAGCCCAGGCAGTCTTTTTTACTCAGTGTGTTACTATTAATAGCATCTGAGGCTCAACCAGGGAGCCGGGCTAAACCCCACCAACGCTGGGGCATACATAATCCATTATGTCACATTCCTGCCACGTTAGAGATGTCAGGTTGTAACTCAACCTGGCTGTGTTCTTTTTCAAACGGTATTTTGTAAACAGTTAGCGGACAGCCTCCCGAAAGGGCCACATCTGACTTTCATTCATAAATATTTGATCTGATGTGCAGAGCACAGCCTATGGATACACGCGCATGGATACCGTTAACCCCTTCCTGTGACCCTCAGACACCCTCAAAAGGCTTGCAGTGATCATCATTCATTTTTTGTTCCAGCAGCTGCTGACACAGGAGCTGTGTGCCGGTATACGGACTTGCTGTTCTCTGAGTTCATTGCCTCCATTTTTCACATGTGCTAGAGATTAGCACTGCTGTATCTCGACTCATCCATAGCTGAATAGAGCCTTTCCTCACATCATTCAGCCTTGGAAAGCCACAACGTTAGGCAACAGCATGCACACAAAAATAAATTTTAGAATACAGACTGCAGTAAATTATATTGGAAATTTAGGCCTCAAATGTAATTTATTCCTGAGTAAAGAGATAAAGAGCAGATATTGATATTGTAAATAATATTTTTTTTTAAACCAAGATGGTTTTTGGTTTTAATCTCATTGCTTTAAGCCTGAGGACTAAAATTTACCCTGCTGTACAATTCAGAATCTACTCAAATATCCTGGAGATTAAAGAGGAATAGATAGCAATGTTAGAAACAAATCCCTAGTATTTATTGTTAAAGGTGCATATTTTAAAAGGAAAGCGAAATAGCCTTTTTTCTTTAAATAACCTTTTGCACTGTACAACTTTAATAGGAAGTCCCCCTTGAACACAATGTGGTTGGAAGAGTCACACAGTGAGCACACTACAGCTAAACATCCTTATGTCACTGCTATTTTCTGGTGAAAAATATTCAGTGCATTCAGCAAGAAGCATAGGAGCCATACTGATTTTTTTTGAAAGAGTTAAATCAGTTTGTTTTGCTTTTTCTTCTACCTTGATAATGTTGAAAAAGTACGTGTAAGATACTAAGCACTTTATCCATGACTTAAGATCTGTTATTCTCATTTTAAAAGCTGGCTTTCGTACTTTTATCTTGCTCTCATTCTTCACAGATGAGATCATGGCTTAGAAGTATGTGCGCACAGTTTTTATACACATTCTTCAAAACTGACCAATATCTCTTGTTCATCAATGAAGGAAACAGTCTGCTAGAAAACAGAAAGGGAAAGGAGAGTTGTTCTATTAAGTAACATCCAGGAAAATACCCTCTATTTAATGTCTTTTGCTTCCAGCAAAAAGCCTGGCACTAACAGTTGTAACAAGAAAACCTGCTACATGCTTCCACAGCTCAACCACGGTACAACCTAGGTCAATTAAGAGCCACCACTTCTACAAAGTCTTGATTATGGCATGGTGCAAAATGGTCCCTTCTCCAAGAAGGAAGCTCTCCTCTCATGCTCTTAAAGAAAAAGTGACCTGCTCTAATTATTATCCTGACTTAACTGTGCTTACTCAGAGGGAAAACAAGATCAACATTTCTTTCAGAACACCCATGACCCTGCAGTGGTCCCAGTGCCCTGACACAGAAGCACACAATTTCCAGTTTCACCATCCTCAAAAGCTACACGATTCAGTATTTCCTGGCTTCTGTTCCTCCTCGACATACCCTGCTCCAGCAATCTATCCCTCTGACGCACCTCCCTCAGCCACTTGGACAACTGACACATTTTCCATCTTTTGAAAATTACTCAAGCAGCAGTGCTTCTTCAGGACTGCATCATACAACAAGGCAGGCAACCAACTTGAGCAGAGCTGATGACATCGATGGCATTTTTCAGATTTAACCAGACACACTGCTGAGCAGAATTCAGCCTGTACCTGACAAAACTGTCCTCATACTAGGTCCAAGAATCTGGGTGCTTTTCTTTGTAGCCTGTGTCATGCTGTCTTAAATAAAATCAGCCTGTAATATTGCTGTTTACAGTCATGTGTCATCATTCCTTTAGAGTAAATGAAATTAAATTTTACCAAATACATCACCTGATTCAGCAAAATAAGAAGTGTATTCATTCTGATCTGCCAGGATTTGGGGGTTTAGTGCTTTTTTAATACAATCATTTAAATACAGAATACAGACAAAAATGCAAAACAGAGATAAACCAGTAAGAGTAATATCTAATTTATTGCAAGACAAAATAAGAAAAGAAGGATGTTTGGCTTTGCTCTAAACATTAAGAAGCCTATAATACACACACACTTATTAAAAAGCACCTGAAACCTCCAGATCATCTTATTTTTAGAAACATATGAGAAAAGATGGTTACATTATACTTCTTTGCAGTGGCCTCAAAAATATACAAACCTCACTGAAGGGTAATCTTCTGACTGTAGGTACGTACAAACATTTACTTTTGAACATACATTTACATTATTGATATAACAATTGGCTTTCAAACTGCTTATGTTATTCCTAACCCTTAGAAAGGAGATCATGCTTTAACACCCATGTGAACTTCCACACTATGCACATATTTAACACTGAAATCAGATATAGGACTGTAATATGCTGTAGTGACAGCGGTTTACATTCAGTATTGTTTTTTTTAAACTACCATATAAAATCATCACTATTCACCTGCTATAAATCAAATTCATCTAGCCACATCACTGTTGCTGATAAAAATATGAGTGTACTGTCAGTACCCATTACTGACAGCAACCATAATTACTGCTAAAAACTGCAAAGAACTTGTATGAAGGTGGGAATCCCCAACAGGAAAGCATATATGCAAGTGTCATGCTTTACTGTGCATGCTTAAGGTTAAGGAGATTTGATATTGATAATCCACTTCAGAATGTGATTAATTCTGCAGAATAACCCCCAGAGCCTGTCTTGGGAGTTTTTGGCTCAGTGAAATCTGCAAGAATGCAGCAAAGACTCACTAGTCAAAAGAGCTTCTCCATGAGAGGTCCATGGAACACCAGATCGAAGCAGCTTCCTGCCAGTCAGTTAATTTGTAGAGCAAAGAAACAGTCCTCAGAGATGTGACAGGGTATCCCACTAAGCATCAGCCTTTAGTGTATGCCTCAGCTAAGCGTGCAACAATGCAAGTCCACGGCCCCTGAAGATGAGGCAACCCATTGTGTGGACACTGGATATACACCACCCATACATTTAAAAGGGACTAATCAATTTTCACTGTGTCAAATGACAAATTCCTTCTCTTCTGATTTCATATTAAACTATAAATAAGGCTCTAAAAAAGGCACCTAAATCTGTCCTGCAAATGTGTCTCATTCCCAACAGCAATTTCCCAGTCCAATGTCCTATTAACGAACCACAAATGACCTCAAGAAAATACAAAAATGTGCTTTCCAAGCAGATGTAGCTTGACTACATAGTGTAATATTAATATATTCAAACAAGCTTTTACAACAAACAAATTTTTTATCACCTCACTCCAGCTTCTGGCACTTTTAGTGGCTCTTCAACGTAGGGAGCTAGCTAGGGAGGTCATTTGCTTCAGTACGTAAAAACTTACGCATTTGAAGCTTTCTTTTAAGATATTTGATGCTGTTTCAATAGTAGGATCATCATAAAAAATATTAAGCAGATGCACAACAAACTGAAATCCAAAAAAAGAGCAAATGTAACTGATTCCAACATCTGCACTGACAGGAATTTTTAAAAGATAACTGCAAAAGCTATTTTGCTGATTCTGCTCCGTAAGAAGGTTTGCTCACAGATAGTTTACAGCAAACCGGATGGCTTACTGCCTCTGCTCTAAAGGAGAGTCATGTATTTTAAAGGAGAGTTTGACAACTTAAAAAATAAACAAACAACACTGAACCTTCCAAGTAATGATATATACTGATAAGCTAATTGGGTTTATATTTTTTGCATTTTATAGTTTAATGCTTTTATGTTTTACATTGAAAACTGCACAGACAGCTCCACTGTCTAATTCACCTGGCAACAAACCAGTGACAAACGCTCCCTGATGCCATAGTGTTTCTGCCTCTCACATAAAGAGCCATTCTTTAATGGAAAATAACTTAAAAAAAACCCAAAAGCAGGATAATGCAAAAACTGTAATCACAATCTCCCATTCTAACACTGTCTTCTTTCCCTCTCAGCTGCACCTTGTCTGCATCACCTGGGTGAAGAACATTTCTGATTCCCTTTCTTAGCTTCTCCTCCCATTAACTATTTGCCCTTTTACCGAAAAAAATTCCCACAGAAGTCTACCAAACACCTACCATTCTCTCAAACTAAAAGCCACTTTTAAGGTCCCAGTACACAAGTCTGCTTGGTGACAACCCCATCTCTCAGGCATAGAGGAGGAGAAGGAGCCAACCGCAATTAGCATTCATCCTCTCCTCAACCAGCATATGAGGGATATACAGAGAGGATGAAGCAAGGGAAAAGGCCATGTACCAAGCTTCTCTCTCCTCTTCTACTCCCTCCATGCCCCAGAGTCACAGCTGGAGTGAGCGAGGACAGCCATCTCCTACGCCTTCCCTCTGCAGTTCTCCCACTATTTCACCTGTTGGATAAGCAGAGCAGCCTAAGGAACGGCTTTCAGAAGAGAAGAAACAGCAATTTTTACTCTTTTCCCCATCCCAATGCCACCAGTATGTTACTCACCGGGAGAAAGGCTAGAACTTCTTCAGCTTGAAACCAGCTTCAGTTTCAGATTTACCTGTCGTCTCCTCCTGCGAGAGGCTACGGTGGCTCTGAACACCCACAGATGGTGGGAAGAGGGGCCGCAAGCCACTCCTGCCCTCCTGCTCCAGCCCAGCCTAGGAACGGCACTGCATGTCCCTCTTGGTCGTTTTAATTAAAACACCAATGTTATACAACTGCAAATGACGGACAGAGGAGAGGAAGTTTCAATCAGATACAGAACAAAAGCAGGACTCCCTGTAAACAACAGGGGGGTGTGCAGCCACAATATGATCTTTCCATCGGCGCTGCCTGCGCCCATCAGCGCTATGGAGTTATACAGAGCAAGAGAGATCTTTGCTTCAATCCCCCTCAGCTACCTTCACGCTACTCCTATTGCCTATGTATACAGCCACAGAGGAAGCAAACCACAACCTTTTCATTATTTCTTTCTACTTAAAGGTGATTAGCTCATCCTTCTTGCTAGCATCCAGTAAAAGCAGGAACTGCAATTTTGTTCTTGTTTATTGGATAACAGATAACAAAGAATTTAGGCAGAGAGGGAGCAGTGAGCCCTACAGAGGTGGGTGCACTTGCTCTAAACCATGCTACATTAATTCAGATTAATGCTAAACCACTGATGCACTACTAAGCAAATTATCTTGGATTGATCTTGAACACTGGCAACAACTCTTCCCACAGCAAATGGATAGCTCAAACAGGAAGCCAAGGGTTAAGAACACATTACAGGTTCAAATGTTTTAAGTAAAAATGTGGCAGTGATTGACTGGAGTAGAAATACTGCCAACAGGCAGCAAATGAAGAACTGGTCCTAATTAATTACTTTTTCTTTTTAAATTTAAAAAAAAAAAAAATCAAGCTAACTCTGCATATTTAGAGAAGCCAAGATTTTTAGGGCCTAACACCGGGAATTTCAGCTTTACTCAAACATGAAACTGCAATTCAGCATTTTTCACAAGCAGATTTATCCATGGTATAATAAAGCTGGAGCAACTGCAGCAGATGAACTTCACCCACTACAGCCACTCTGTGAATCCTGTGTTTAAGACCTAATTGGTGAGCAGTGAAAAATCACCCCATCCTTGTAAAGCTGATGACATAAGCAACTACATCTTCAACACGTGCAAGCATCGCAGGATCAAAACCACATCAGCGCTGTTACTGCAGTGAAGGGTAGAGAAGAAAGCAGTTTCTCTAACGCCAGTAAGAGAGAGAGAGAACAAGGGAGAGGGAGAACTTTCACCTGCGAACACTGTTTGTGAACAAGTCCTTGCTATGTAACAGCAACACACTGTGCAGCAAGCACAAAAGGGAGATTTCTCACTCTGGGATGGTCATTGTTAGAATGGCTCTGAGTGCAGGAGCCCAGGAGACAGCAGCTTAGCTTTACTTGAGGGATCTTTATCAGGGACACCTGATCCTTCATGATGAACCCCAGCTATGCACTGGTATAGCAGTGGGTTTGCAAGCAATTTCCAGAGGTTCTGAAAAGCACCTGAGAGCGTGAAAACCTAACCTTGATGACATGCTTGGTCCATAAAGCACACACCACAAGCAGCCGAGAAATCTCTACCATAACAGTGGAAAGCTGTCACAAGAAAAATGGGACTTCAAGGAGGGAGAAATGCAGTTTCCCCAAATCCAAAGCCATCAGGACCATGTGTTTCTTAAAGACAAAAATGAAAACTAATCAGGTCCTTGTTTGGCAGTGACCTATAACCACAGAAAGACTCTAAAAGACACAAAAGATCACATACTCTTGGGCTGGGTAGGCTCAAGCACCTAGATCATTTGTGACATTCATAAAACCCTCCAAGAAGATTGCACAACAGGCTTAAGCAAACTGTTCCTCCACTCCTCTGCCTCTGCATCTGGAAAGTTAGTTCCCCTTATACAAACTGGATCTTTTCTGCTGCAAATGCGCCTAGTCTCTTTCTGTGCTTCTCAGAACAATACAGAACACATCTCCATTTGACAACCCCTTATTCATCTGAAGATTGACTAAATCCCTCACTTATCTCCACTCTTCTAGATTGAGTAAAACTAATTCTATTAATCTTTCCTCATAAGTCTTTTTTTCCCTAATATTATTCTCCCTGCTTTCTACTAGTTTCCCTCCAATTTATCAGCATTCTTCTCAAAATGTAATGTCTAAACCTAGCGGCAGTATCCAGCAAAGTCCTCTTCAGTAACAGGAACAGAGAAAAATTACATCTCTTGCTGTATTTATCTCCTGCTAACACATCCCAGAAGAAGAATGGCTTTTTTTGCAGCAGTATTATAGTCGATCTATACTTACATTGTGGTAAGTATCATTATCCTCCATATACTCTCCTGTAGCAGTGTTAGTTATTTTCTATTTCTTATCTGTGCAAGTCCAACACTTTACACTTTTATTCACTGAAATTCAACTGCATTATTTCAAACCATCCAGCTGACCTATCAGGACTATTCTGAATTCAGACATTGTCCTACAGAAGAATGACATAGGGCTCCTAAACCTGGATTACCACAAACTTTAAAAGCATGCACTCTATTCAATCATATAATCATATAAGTCAGCATTACAAAAAAAAAAAAAAAAATTATATGCCAGGAGAGATCACTCACTTGAAGGAATCAATTTGAAAAGCTATCAAAAAGAAGAACCATCTTAAATGAAGTACATGAGCAGTCGGTACAGCACCTGTTTGCATCTGAAGAGTACCACCCACTACAATGCCAAGAGAACCCGGATTTTTCTCATATCACCATTTGGACATACAAGATAGCTCAGCTTTGGACACCTGACAAGTTCACAAAGCATCATTCAAAACCTACGGCAGTAGGTCACATCAAGTATACATTCTGTGGGGAGCTACTACGAACACCATTTCCAGGTAAAACCAATGACTAATATAGGAATTATTTTTTCCCATCTGTGCCTTCCTTCTTTCTGTGCAGGTAAAACAGGGACTGGTGTTAAAGAAACTGCAGTCTTCAGGGTGATCTTGGGCACTCCTGGGTACAAAGAACGGAATATGGCAATGGGACACAAAACGGTGCCCAGGTGGGGGCTTCAGCTTTCTTGCCCTAACACAGCAAGAAAACCCTACTGATGCAAGCAAGCTGATGTCGGGGAACTTAGATGTTAAACAGGGGGCAAAGACTGAAATGCTTACACTGCAGCTACTATTTTATAATTGGACATTTTATTTCAAATCTGTAAAGCCCATTCCTCTCAATAACACCATGCCTCTCTTTCATCCCTCACATCATCACGCTGATCTCTTGGACCCCTCCTCCCTGCAAACATACACACTGAAATAAATCAGACCTTATTTTCCCCAGAGCCCCATTTCTCATAGGGTCTTGGTACTTCGTAAATTTTCCAGTCCAGTCTGCTCCTTGGCTCATCACTGAGCTGTTTTCATGCTCTCTGGATTCCACCCATGCCTCTCTCATCCTCTCAGGTTCCTTCTGTCTTCATTTACATCCGACTGATCCAACACAAGCAGCCATTCTCACAAGCACTGCTTTAAATTAAGATGGTTACATAAACTGTTACTAAACTCCTACGGGAGGTCGGTTAGATAATAGGGTATATATCTCCTTTCCCTCAGGTGTATACCACTGTCGCATCAAAGAGCTATCAGCTCAGAGGGGTGAATGAAGTGTCATCTGTACAAGCAGCAGATGACAGCATCTCACACAAGAAGCAACACCACACAGTTCCAATCCAATTTCCTCTTTAAAATTCCCCTCCTCTTTTGCAGCTAACTTTCAACTTTTGCTCGTCCTAAATATCAGACATTTTTCCACAGAGTCCTTTGTACTGGAGTTTGGTGTCCAGAGAATCAAAGGCATGTGCTGAACCAGGCCTTCCAGGCTAAGACAGATCTGGTGGCAGCAAACCACATGGCCAGCAATCTCTCTTGGGGAAGCAATCCCTTAATATTCCCCTGGAAATGGGAGCGAAGGTGGCTCGTCAGTCTTTGGCCAAATGAAACCAGGGACCCCCAGTCTGCATTTTCCTTCCATTCTCCTTTCCTTTCAAAGCCTCTTTTGAACTCATTTAAAAAAAAAAAAAAAAAAAAACATTTTTAGAGTACTTTTAATTTTCAGTATCACGCCACCTTTTAACCTAATGAGACAATTTTAAACTTCAACCTTCCTCTTATGAAGTGGATGGAATTTCATGATATGAGTGCTAAGTAAAAGCAAGTCACAGGTTAAATCGGCGAGACTCAAAAGACTCACTTCCTGAATACTAAATAGCTCTGCAATTCTTGAGATAACTCCCGACCTTCCAAAAACCTAAAATATGGACCTTTCCCCATGGTTATGATTCCACATATGAACAGCAAGCAATCCTGAGCAAGTCTCCAAATGCCTAGAACAGGACAATTTCTAATCTGTGTTTGCAAAGCCCAAATAGACAGCAAACTGTCTTTCAGCAGGGTATATAAGCAGCTAAATCTTGTAGTACTTGAGACACCATAATCCCCAAGCAGGCACGTGGCCCAAGAGACAGACTCATGCCTTTTGCATCTTAACGTCACATACAGCTTTCACAACCAGGCTGTTCGCAGTAACCATTCCACTATTTTTGTTCACTTAGAACAAAAATACAGGTGAGATTCCAATTCCAATCACACTGTTGTAATTTAAGTAAAGCTGAGACACCAGAAACCTTGCAACTTTTCAGCTAGCACTATTCACACCACTGGAAAGCAGGATCACAATACCCACCCTATTGAATAGGAGCACCCAAATTATAGGGTGAAAGAAAAAAAAAAAACACCTCAGTGGATATATGCAATATCTCTTGCAGCGTAATGCTAATCAGAACCTGTCCCACTATCTTTGTGATTGCCTATAAATGAGAAAAAACTGCAACATTGCAGATTTCTAGATTGATTTAAGCCCCACATGAATTAGAAGAAAATTGCACCAGTGCAAAAAGGTGGCTCCCAGCCTGCTACAATGGCAAAGAATCTCTTTGGAGTCCTGCATGAATTGAACACACAGCTGGCCACTGTTCAGTCAAATAATTTTCTATCCTAAATTGTGATTTATAAAAATGTCTAAATTGTCTGCAGAAGTTTTCTCCAGAATACCAATGTGAAACACTGTGGGGGCTGGCAAGGCAAAATGATCGTTGCTTTTTCTGGTTCACAGCCATATTATGTATTTGCCTCATAATTTAGCAACACCTTAACTAAGTTTTAAAAGAACTGATTACTCAGAAGCAGTAACTATCCAAAACAGAGTATGGGTTTTGGCCAGTACTGCTCTTACATTGTGAAGTAAAGGTAAAAAGGGTAGCCAAAGGCATGGACTGGCTCCTGCACAAAGAGCATCTAAATAAATTACGACTCCTTATCCTGGAAAAGGAGATACCTAGATAAGAGATACAATAGACTCACAAATGACAAGAAGAAGGTGAACACAGAAAGAATTTTAATCACCTCTTCCAATTAAAAAATGAGGCAGCTTCAAATGAAACTACTTTGCAACAGGTTTAAAACAAACAAACAAAAAAAAGGAACATAGTATAATAAAACCTATAGGAAAGCTCTGGAACACACAACTACAGGATGTTGTGGTTTCAAAAGGTGTTTTTCTATCTTGAGTACCTCTGCAGATTAAGGCCCTCTTTGTCCCAGGATGGCCAAATAGAGAGAGCTATACCTATATTCATCAACTACTTTTGACTACTCAGATTCTAATTTGACTTTTCATTCTTCTTTCCCTCCTGTCAGTGAGAAAATATTCCTCCACAACTGAACACTTCCTGTCATAAAGCATCTTGCTGATACACAAAAAATAAGCTAACTGTAAAGCAATTTAGCCTATTCACCAACCAAAAATCAAGATCTGATGCCAGTCCTCACTTACCAAGACACTCAGGAGTCTCAAATAACCGCTCGCACAAGTAGTAGTCATCTGGATTCAAGTAGGGCAGCTGCTTCAGCAAGCTCTGCTTTGGAATGAGATACAAGACCTCTGCAATATCCCCATCCTCAATAATTGACATCCTTTTGATTGAATTTCGGTATTTCACCCTTTCCAGTACCAGTTCTTCGGTTTTACTTGATCCACACAGCTTCCCAAAGCTGTTTAAGATGGGGAAAGACGGCATTTTGATTCAGGAGAAGCTAGGGAAAGCAACCTGTAGCGTATGTAGTCAGTCTACTACTCACGGCACATTGTCCTTGCCAATCCTTCTCTATTTCTCTTATCCAGCAAAGGAGATTAGGGAAGATATATTTTTAGTGATTATCTTTAAGAGATTATGACAGTATGCTTGATCAGGTGACCTCCATCTAAAACTATTGTAATCAGTTGCAAATCATCCCCGGGAATGCAAAAATCTGAAGCAAAAATCATAAAGAGTATCTGAAAATCAGATTAACATTCAGGACAAGAGGAAAAACGTAACTGAGGTACATAAGAGGATTACTTTAAAATCAAAAAAAACCTTGCTGTGTCAAAAATCTTATGATGGAAGAATCATCATCATAAGCTACAAATGCACATCTGTGCATTTAATCTACCACAGCCTTTTTCCATGCCAGGTCTGTACGTGTGCTACGGCAAAAAAGCGACTGTAAAGGTAGAGCATGCTTGTCCTCCTTTTTGAGGAATGGACAAAGGCTGGGTAGCACTACTTCATAAGCAGCTTTCATTCGAGAAATCCTTTCTGCAGCTTTCGCTGTCTGTTCCAAACAGCACTTAAGCTTTCCCCTAACTATTAAGGACTGGTTTGATTGCGCTCTTCCTCTCCGCTTTCCTGTATAGCTGACAGGAGATGCTTTGCAGATACTGTGCCAACCCTTCCTGCTTCGCTTACAAGAAGTATTTACATTAATCCAATTCCAGTGACTAGCTAATCTAATCATCTAATGAATATTTCTCCCTGGGTAGAGACAAAGTTAATCATCAACTGGGCACTGGAAAGTCACAGGAAATTCCAAAGTGAAAGATAAAAAATAAAACAACCTAAAAAATTTATCATCTGTTACAGGTAGACCCCTGACCCAGTCCCTGCTCAGAGACAACTTCAGATTCTTTATACTCAGACAGACTCCCAGAGACAACTGTGCAGTGTTCAGACCAGGTTTTCAATTCCCCCTAATGTACAGAAGTTAGATGCAACTGCAAAACGATCTCATGTAATAATTGCACCGCTTCCAGAAAGGCTTTTGTTAAATTAGACAGTGAAAAAAACCACCTGTAGGCTTATAGGTCAGAGTGTGAAACTGTCATTTAACTCTTCCCTCAAAACCCCAGAGTTCACTGATCTACTGATGGGGACAGGCTTTGAAGAGAAGACTGCCTTATTTACTATTTTAAAGGAACATATAATCTCATAAATCCAGACTTTGATCATCTACTATTACACATCTCCTATGAGGTCATTTGCTTTCTATTTGTCAAGTAGCAGGACTTCTATGCTATCCTGAAAACAAGCCTGAAATCACAGTTCCCCTTGAAAAAGCCATTCTCCTGGGTTTTGTAACCAATCATAGACACAGGGGGTCAAAGCTAGAATAAACCAGCACCACCACACTGAATTTAATGGGGTGATGCTAATGCATATCTGAGGAACAGCTGGCTCAATAAATACAGCAATATGAGCTCTGCCTTAGAGTGTCTTCTATCAGATCAGGAATCTCAGCAAATGCTGTGTTTTAAGTATTCCCCCTAGGAAATGAAGCTTTGTAGCAATTTTTCAGTCTCTTCCAGATTTCACAACCTACTGACCTGCACACCACAGTCACTCAGTGGAAAAGACAGATCTTCTCAAACTCCAAAAGCCTCTACCACTTCAGCTGAAGGTGCGTCACCAGTCTGTGCTTGAAGCAGACAGATGACTCATAGGATACGGCTGAATGCACTCTTAACACAAGAATCTCTCAGCCGAGTAGAGCAGTATCTGTTAGTTGCCGGTTAATTGGTGAACGATGTTGTTGACATCTGACAACAGCGGTGCCCACTATCCAGCCTCACCAACATGTCAAGGTAGACTTCGCCCTTCGAGGTAGGCAAGGCAAAAGCGCACATTGCCCTCACATTAACTCTGCTGCAGAAATTAATCCTCAGAAAGCAGAAAAGTGAGCTCTGCAGTAACTTTTTAAACTGTTGCAACATCTGCTACAGCTTGGCTGCCTAAATCCTAGAAGAAAAGCTTGCCCTTCATTGGAGTTTGAATGCACTGGTTTGAGACTGACCCCCCATTTCGTGTCGCAGCCTTGGTGATTCCAGCCCTCCAGCTATACTCACCCCTACAGTCGTTACACAGCTATTGCAGTAAGTACTAAACCAGAAGGATCTGTTGTGCAGTAGCAGTCAGAATAAACTGCAGTCTTCTCCCACATAATCATACACCATATAAGCGATGTAAAGCCTCTATCGACTCCTCTAACTTGCAGTTTGCCCCTGCATATTTACCTTTTATGTAACTTTAGGGGCAGAGCAAAGGCACCAGAAGCTGAACCCCCTTTCACCCATGCAGGGATCTGTTCCTGCACTTGGCAGCGATTACTTCTGCAGGCAGAGCTACTCAGGCAGCAGAGATCAGTGCCCTTTTTCCGCAGTACCTCCACCACAGGGGCAGTCACCCTGTGATTGCTGTAGAAAGGTTCAATGTTATTTCAAATAGTGAAGCGCAATCCAGTCTCCTTCCGCCACTAAGATGCATGGCATTGGTGAGGGACCATGGGAACAGCTCGATTTAGACTAGCATTTTGTGACCCTAACACGTCACTGTAGAAGCATCCTGCTTAATTAAAAAGAAGGTCCTCCTTTCTCCTGGCTACCACTGTCATGGTCTGATACCTACAATCTCAAAGACTTCATACCAGCTGCTGCTTATAACACAGAACAATGTGGTTTTTTGTTAGGGTGTGTCTTTAAGAGCCTCCATCCTCATAATATAAGAGGACAAGAAGCAGAAGCGAGCAAAACAAGACCAGGAAGCATCACAGTGGCTTCCTGAGTCACCTGAAGGGCTGTTTGGAACAGCTGGTCTGAGGGTCAGATCCCTGTGTCCAAGGCAAAGGACAATGGCCCAAGACAGTCTTGTACAACACACTGCTGCCAGGCACTGGAATTAAGCCTTAGCCAGAATCAAAAAGACAGCAGCACTTGCCTACCACTTAAGTCAAGCACTCAATTAAGCAGAAAAGATTGATTTCTAATATTCTTGCTGAAGAGAAAAAAAACAGGCAGAAAACACAAGGCCACAAACTGTGTCCTTATGTTTCTGGAAACACATTCTCAGGAATTCAGGGCGCCCAACCCAGAAGCAGCACTGAGGAAATTTCCTCAGTATCTGCCAAGTAGCAAAATATTTTTAAATCACTGCCAATTCAAAGCCATGCCTAATCCAAGTATTCAGTGCCGGGGGCTTGAGCCTTCACAGAGCACAGTTTGAGGTATGGGCACTTTCCAGACTGACAACTTTCACATGGGGCTGAATATGAGACAGAAATTGGGCAGACTAGCTACTTGAAATATTTTACCTCATTACCAAATTTATAAATATTTTATTTATAAATATTTTCAGCTGTCTCAAGGCCATTTCCAATTCAACCCCCTCTGAATTCACCAAACCAGTTGGCTGCCCGTATGATAAAGATGCATGTATGTTTCATACACAACCAGGAATAGAAGCTTCTGCATTAATGCTCCTAGAACAGAAGTAACAAAAAAAATTGACAGCAATCCACAAATAAATTACACAACAGAAAAGCAGGCACTGAGTAATAGCAAAAATTAGACACCAAGGGCTAAAATTATAGTAGAAGAAATGTTCCTCTATCCTCCTGTGCAGCACTGTGGATTAAACTGGCCCTTCAGCTAAATAACTAAATAAAAGGCAGAAATGCATAGTGCACTAATTCTGTCTTTAATTGCTTCTGCCATCAGAATTAAACTTCTTGCAAACGCATTTCAGCGTGATTTTATTCTTGTATTGAAAGCAACAAAAAAACTCCAACAAAAGAGCAAGAAATTCAAGTCAGTCATACCAGTTCAACAAAACCTAGCTGCAAAGAAAAATCAAAATAAAACCACAGAAAACAAAGTAAAACAAACCAGAATTTTCCTTTTCCCTCATACCACTTCAGAGGGTAACACATTTATTTAACAGGTAGATAGCCTCAAATAATGTTCCGTGCATCTGTCCAAGGCAATAGGATTATATTCTTCTTGCATGTAAGAACTCTCACAGATACTAAGAGTATGAAGGAAAAAAAAAAAAGCTTTCACATAAATGAAAAATAAGCAAATACTATGTCTATTTATACCAAGAAATCTAGTCAACCAAGCAATAAAATAACCAAAACAGCAAGAGAGCAAAAAATCATTCTAACACTCAAGTTTGCACAAAAAACCACCCCAAAAAACAACAAACAAACCCCCAAAAAACAAAACCAAAAGCTTTCTGCTTGTGGTAAAATTACTGCATACGTACAGCTTTGTCACTTTTGACACATACAATTTACTTACTCAAGACTGCAGGTTGACGTACAAAACACTCAGCTATTTACTGTAAACCTGAGGCAACACTTCATCCACATAAGGGAGACCAAAAAAATCCACATGCACATCTTTAATCTCTTTACCTAAATGTCCAAAACAGGCAGCCATCTTCTGGGCATACCGGCACAAGCCATTCTCACTGTAGGGTTCCTCACCAAGGATCTGTTCACTCATTGCTTCAGAAGGAGCTGCCTTTCTCCACAACGTCAACCAACTACAGCTTGCTTGAGACTGCTAAGACAACAGAACTTCCTCTTCCAATTTATCTCCATTAATAATTCAGGTACTACGTAAAATTTGCTGAGCTCTAAAAACCGGTAGTGCCAAGCTGCCGTGTGGCTTTTGAAGTAATCATGTTTTAGTCCTTAAAAAGTAAAAAAGTATCTTAGCTTATTATAGTCCAATACTTTACAGAAAATATTTTCAACTTGCAGTAAAATCCATTTTCTTGCTGCACAAGGGGAAATATTGCTGGGATTGCACTCACATCAGGGAGGCATTTAAAATATTCACTCAGCTCAAACCCAGAAACAGAACTACCACTAATACTGGAATGTGTTATAAAATACTCCAGCAAGCAGACATTTCCACTGCTGTAAGAGCACTACAAGTTCATCACTTATTACCATGCACTTCTCAATGCTATATACTTTCTGGAGCTCAAAAACAAACGAAAAAAAAGAGCCCAGGTACTAACATCACCATATTTTCTGGTACTTTCTAGCACAACGTATTTCAAAATAACTAAGGCACCATAGCCAGAAGCAACAGGAAGAGGGTATTTTCTCAGATCACTCACTGGAGCATGAAGCCCATCTAATCTCATCCTTATCTTGTCTGAGAAGAAAGTACACGAGAACTGACTCTGCAGCCCCGCTCTGGGCCAACTGCGGTGGCCATGCATAACCCCCTGTCTCTGTTCTGCTCTTCAGAGACAAAGGCAGAGCACTATCTGACCAACTAGGGGAGAAAGAGCACCCACTACAAATCACACAGTCAACGACACCTACTTGGCTAACTACTTGCAGAATGGCTTTGGCTAGACTCTCTTGACGCAGGTGACCATTATCAGTGAAGAGCAGGTGCTCCCCATCAGCATTCTCCTTGACCACAACATTTCCTTTTTATCCATCCACTTAACAGTTGCTATTTCTTCACTAAGATCATACCCATTCACTAAAAAAAATATTTAGTAGAGATCATATAATGGCTGCTGCTGTCCATATTAAGCAGTTACTATTAAGTAGACACTTTCAAAAGAGATCTGTTAGTACATCGAGATGCAAATTTTACTCACAACAGATTGAAAAGCCTAGCTTTTCATATTTGACTTCAACAATTTATTGTCTATAAAAGCATAAGATACATTTAAAAAATAACTCAGGGGCATTGCTACCTTTTATTGTGCTACAGGCTATGAAGGATCCATATAGATTTGAGTCTTACAGTCCGCAGGTCTCTACCAAGTTAGTTTACTGGTTTCAACCCATAGGAGGTTGTATAAGTTGGTGATACCACTGCCTACGACAAGAAGGCCGAGTCTCCCATACAGCCTTGTTATCAACCTGCCAAGTCAAGATGTTTACCTCACTGACAAACTCCATCCGAAACACCCGTCTTCTGCAGCACAAAGACACACAAAACACAGTATTGAAAAATCCATGAAGTCTGTGAAAGTCTGTATGAAAGGCTAGTAGCAAGGTCAAGTCTGAATAGGATGAAGCTACATCTGTACCATCATACCCTGCACCAAACATTAACTCTTTGAAAACTCATCTGGGAATCTCCCAAGGTGGTGCACTGCAAACTGGATCTCAGTTTTATACATTAACAGCAAGATTTGCATGCAGAAACTACTTTGTTAAATTAACTGCGAAACAAGAAAGCCGGTGTTATTTTACGTATTGATTTCTCTTTGGTGTTCATTCCAAAACATACACGAAACATCATTTTGCCCTTTATTCTTCTGTTACAATTTGCAGCCAAGGAAAAACACAAGAGAAAACACAACTACACTTCCACCTCAGACTTTAACTAAGACCACATGGTGACAATTTCCTTTCCCAACTGATGACATTTGCAAAATCTTCCAGCTGAATTAAGGCATTGTGCTCAGCTTCCTGTTATCAACTATGTATGATAACTTTCAAGGCACATGAGCCGTTGATAACAAAAGACCAGCTTTGCAGTCCTTTGTGAAGCTGGACAGGCAGCATAACAAGCTCTTGGGAATGCTTTTTCCTTTGCTGTACGTTCAGAAATTGAACCTGACTCACTTCCCTAAACCCCAAGCATCCAAGTTTATCCTTCAGTGAAGCAATGCATGCTAAGATTAAACAAACAAAAATATCAAAACAATATGCTTGAGATTACATCTAATAATCTGTTTCTTAGACAACAAGAGAGATAAACAGCAGCCATTTACCATCATGGGCAGTTATTAGCTGGGCTAAAATAGTACACAGAAAAATCAATCACCAAATTAAATATTTAAATGATGTGAGGGAAAAAGACCCCAATAATGTCAGTTAGTAAAGTACTCTTTACTACCCCTGGAAGCCTTAAAACATTCCTTTTAAGTATCCAGTATGGGTCACTGTCAGGGATCACATACACATCCACTGGAAATTAAAGAATGGTTTAAATCAATTTCATAACTACATTGTTTCTATATTGGTAATTCACTTCCACTAAGAATACTGCAAATAAATAAACATAAATTGTTTTTTAAAAGCACCTACTAAGTTTATCTAAAAGCAAGAAACAAAACTATTTGTAGAACTTCAAGTCCACTAATATAAAACAAAATACTTACTCTTTCTACACAACTGTTCTGTGAAACTTGGAAAAAAAAAAAAAAAAAAAACAACACACCAGCTTTCACTCCTTTTAATTCCCAAACTTATTAATTGAAACATTTTTTAAATCTACTAAAAGATTTCTCATATTATTTTTTCACCTTCTGCAGGAAACTGGTATCTGTGAAGGTTATCCAGCTTAATTTTAGAAATCATTTCTTCTACCAGGTTTAAAGCTAAAAACAGAGACAGAAAACCAAACCCCCAACCTGTGAAACAAAACGGGCAGTGTCTTTGGAGGCAGAAAGCTGAAAATTCATGTATTCAGAACTGGACCTCGATCTGCCAAAGAATCAAACTAAGTGGCTTCATCACTCCCTTTCCATCATTTGATCTTCATACAAAATGAATTTTGCCATCAGTTCTGGCTACAGCTGTCCTTTTAACACAACAAACAAGTAAAAAAATTACATTTATTGAATCTTAAAGTGTCCACGCCTTCTAATATGTATGCCCAAAGGCATTTCTTCACTGAGATCTCCATTCCATCTACCACTGTGCACTGCCATGGCTGGCTATTGCCACTGCCCAGAAATGGAGTGCAACTTCTGTGGCACTGCACCTACAATGACAATTCATTTTCCTGTTAATGACCAAAGGCCTCAGGTATGATGCTACACTAAGACAAGTACTGGTGAAGAACGTCCCCAACATCCAGATGAATTACTGCCATGTCCAGAACAGCCTATGGAGATCCTATTCTACTCCTTTTAAGTAAGCAGCAAAACTATTTGCTAACATCCATTTTTAGCATTTAATGTCATCGTGGCTACCAAAGTATATGCTTCCATAATCAATTATTCAAATTATTAATAAATAGTGAGATTAACAGTAAAACTGAAGAGCTCCAACGCTAATCTGGGATTTGAGAAACATGCAGCCTCTGCTCTCCCACAGACTGGCAGTTCATCCCAGAGCCACTCCCTTAATCTCTTTCATTGTGTTTCCTGTATCACTTTCCCCCCTCACAAGGGTTTTGTAATAATAGGTACATTAGAGGGAGGTTTTCAGATTCAAGGATAACAGAAACTATAGAAGTGCCACAGATAATAACACTAGGGACTAACTGGTCAGCATTAAAAAGGAGATCACATAAAGCACTGCTGAGTGCTTCTCCTTTATCTTAATTACCTTCCAACTTCATCACCTTATTTCTTTATGATCTTCCAACAGATTGCTGCCCTTACTTAACACTGAAAGTGCTCATTTCCCCTGGAGAATCATTTACCGGATAAGGCAAACATAACTGATTCTGTACATCTTCTCTGATCTGAAAATCCCATTTTTAGCTAAATTATTCTGCCCCAAACAAGCAAAACCACTGTTACTCTGGCTGCTGTGACTAGAACAGTGCACAGTTATCAGGTTATGATAAAAGACATAATTCAACCAAAGGCTATTTACCTTACCTTCTTAATTCCAGTGTTCATTTCATACTAGTCACGGAAAAAAAAAAAAAAAAAAAAAAAAAAATCTCTGTCCTGAACTATTTTCAGACACAAAATAACAGTGTGTGCATTAATGGATCTGCCTATTGTATTATTACAAGATGAGGTGGCTCAGCATTTTATTTCCTGGCAGCACAAAGCTAATCTATTGATCTATAATGTCAAGAACACTGCACCATGTATTATTATAGCAAAACCAATCTTTTCTACTTGCACATAGGAAAAAAACCAACTGTAACTGCTGACAACTGATGCAATTTTGCAGGTACTGAGAGCTATATGAAACATAAATATAAAAACTGCTGCACCTCTAAGACTGTGTGATTGAATAACTGACTCAACAACACAAGTGCTTGCCTATCTCAAAGCTTATAAATAATCCCACGACTTCCGTGGGGCCGTGCACTACGCTTGAAGTTAAAGAGATGCTTAAGCCACCCTAGGGAATAATTAGCAAAAAGAATCCTGGCAGAAGCTAGCAGTGCTTCAGATATTCAGTAGGAAACTGGTTTTTTTTCTACTACTTAGCAATGTTTAGGCATCTTTTATTTAAACAAACATTTGAAAACCAAATAAGTACCGTGGAAAAACATTTAAGATTTCAAATTTTCTTCTACTTACTTGTAGTCATTACTTTGGAACAGTTCAGCCTGTAATAGCCTGTAAATAACCACTTAAAGAATAACAATCAAAATAAATAAAAAAAAAATCAAAACTAAATTCTATTAGCTAGAGGTCCCAAGAGCTAGAAAGGGTACATTAAAAAAGCTCCCCACTGTGTTTCATATTCATTTTGCTTTTCCAGACAATCACAAAGGTAGCTTCAAGTGAGCAAAGATTTTCAAGATAAATGTAATTCCTTTAATCAGACATTTTTCTTTACTTTTCCTTTCTTGAACTTGGACATTTTTCTTCCAGCTGAAAGGAGAAACTCTTTGTAACATTCTCTTCCCAACGTAGGCTTCAGAGCAACTGAGACAGAAATACGTTGGGAAGCAAAGCGATGAAAGTTGAAAGCTCAGTGTTCTTCCAATCCTCATACTTATTTCTTGTACCTTTATAGAGAGCAATGTGTTACAAGCATAACATTAAAGAAAGCACCCCTCCTCTTGTCACGCATTAAAATAAACTGGATATTATTATACTCTCTCTTCTGACAAGCCACACGATTACAGGTACACACACAGCAACTTTACTCAAACACTGAACAAAGTCTTCTCTAGGTCACTACAGGACTTCCTGAACATCTTAGTTTAACATTCAGCTTTCTCTCTCAACAGTGGATCTTCCACTGTAGATGCAGATCCAGCACACACGATCTTAAGAAGAATTACGTATTTCTCTGGCTGCACCAAACTGTCAAGGTCTCCACCACCACAGCCATTCTCAGAGCATGGCATAACTCAAAAAGGACAACTGTTGCAGTCATACTGCCCTCTCCTAGCTTCAGTGAAGCCCTAAAAGAGATCCCTTCTCTCTACTATAAGGACTAATTTAGGTATCTAACAGAAGCCAGTACAACCTTTTTGTCAATGTCGATCAAAACTAAGAATAGGAGGTTACCTTCCTATGTAGTGGAAAGTATGGCACTGCTACAGGATGCCAGAAATGACATCAGATCAGTTCATCCACTGCCAACATTCCTACTAAAAGCAGCTTTAAATATGCTGTGTTGGCTAATCTTTGTTTTGTAATTAAATAAATCCTCCAGCACTGTTGAACCCTTCCTCTCACGGTCAGCACTATCTTCTGGTGGAATCAGCGGCACGCACACACACAAGTGATCAAGAGTCGTGTCAAAAACTAAGAAAATGTCAGTTAAGCAAAATTATGACTCTATGAGCAGCTCACTCCTCACAGAGGAATCAGGTTCTGTACAGCCAAAAATGAGGCCTGGACACATCTGAAAATACATTGATGGGGCAGACAAAAGACTTGGAATTTAGTTCACCTTATTCATGGCAGGAAATGACATATAACGTACCACATAGCTACCAGTATTTGATAAGCGAAGGTTTTGGTCCTCTGGGGTATCTCATGGTCTCATTTTGTTTGTTTTTTCTTAATAGTTAAGAGGAATCTATTCAAATAAGCCCTGTAATCTGGCACCGACAGGAAAAGTAACAGTCACAGAAGCACACCAAACTTCCAGCGCTGACAGGACATTAAAAAGGAGGAACATGTCCTTGACTTGACGACAGGTACAGCTGGGTTTGTTCTTTACCAGTGCCACTCAACACGGAACAGGCCTTCTGATATTTCCTGACACGTACAACGTTGTGAAGCTGTGCCTATCAAATCCTATGAGAGTTATTCAAAGACAGTAGTAAATCAAGAGTCTTGATCCCGTGGTGGAAGTGCAGGGCATTCAGCATGTAGCAAGCTACGATTTTGGCATAGAAGGTAGGAGAAAAGGTCTTACAAGACTTGGAAAAATCGTTCCAGTGGTATCATAAACTACAGGAACAGTATATGAGTCAAACAGAATAGCTACAGAGAATCTAAGACCACTGTGTCGACTGCTTGATTGATATTTACCATATTACATTTGCAACAATCATTTACAGCACTATTTCTTCAGCAAGAATTTCTTGATCTTATCCTGCCGCTGGCTTGACCAAATGGCACCTATTAAGGTTATTTGGTTTTGCCTCTTGTGTGCCATGGGCTACTCACAAAAGTGGTTTATCAGGTGAAATTTAAACAAAAGTATGGTTTTTAAAATTATTTTTAAATAAACCATAACTAAAACATAATGTAAATTTAAGCTGGCCCTTGTCATCTTTAACAGAGAATGTGCTGCTGTGTTCTTAGTCATCATCTGAGTCTCTATACTTCCTGGCACTTAAGATACATTAAATGAGGTATCTAGACAGCTACTCCACAATGGGAGGTCTGACTCTTCAGTTTATGTAAACAACTATTCCTAGTGCATACTGGGAGGTTTGTTTGGGTTTTTAAGTGTAAACACTCCCTCAGTCTAGAGCAAAGCTTAGTTTTCTTTTATTTGTGTTGACATTACCACTGTGGTACTTGTTTAATATACAGATTTACCACTGACACAAACCAATGACCAAAAAATCCTCCCTTTTCCATGCAGTTCAGGTTCAACATCCCTTCTGGTATTAACACTCTCTATGAAACCTCAATTTTTTGTTAGGAGTTTTGCCCTGGTATGATTTAGGAATAGTTCTGCAATTGAGAACAGCGAAACAACAACAATTAAAGAAAGTAGGCAAGCCATCCAACCTGTCAGGCTGTGGTAATAAAAACTGATTGATGAACTTCTTCTAGCAGTACTGAGCAATATTTTCAGATGAATCAGTTAAAACAGGTGCTGACCACCACAAGATTTATTAGTAGACAACCTTATGTTATAAACATATGTCGTGCATATTTTCAGACTGAAAATAGTTGTCAGCTTCCAGTTATTTCCTTTTTAACTATGAATGAATTAAAAGATAACACATTATTCTGTAGTGGTTTTCTGATTGTTTTGCTATTGAGTTTTTCTGCACATTTATGCTTTCTTTGGAATCCAAACCCTCCCAGTACTTTTCCTAGAATCAATTAATGGATTCTGAAGACATAAAAACCTTCAGTTCTCCAGATGCTTGCTGGATCATCATCAGAATAAGGTCAGGCCTCAAAACAGACAACTGACAAAAACAATCAGTGGATCATTTTTCTAGAATGTGAAAGGCAGCATGTTAAACTTATTAAAACTTATTAAAAATGAAAGTAAAACAAACCAATGTTTTCATTACCCACTTTAATAAAATGACAAACAAATATCCCCAAAAGTATCTCTCTACATACTAGATTTCAAAAGGGCTAGAGTCTCAACCTCCTCCTAATGCTGGGGAAGAGAAAGTGCACACACCTACAGAGTAGCAGGGAGAAGCAGTCAGTCCCCTCTCCCGTCCTTTAGCAGTGCGGCAGTCAGTTCAGGACCCAACAGTGAGAAGAGATGCGCATATCCACACAAGAGGTCACCTGCGCCAGCCAGAGCAGGCAGAGGTACAAGCAAGACTTCCCCAATTGTCAGGAAGTGGAGAACCAGCTCCTCCAGCTAACCTCACTGTAATGAATCCCCATGGGACTGGGACATATGTTAATTTGATCAGTACGTTTGCATAATGATGCAATAGTTTCCCACATTGCAATAATACAGAAATAGCTCATTTTAACCAAATGCTATTGTATTGTACTTCTTTGGACATTAGTTTACATTAATTTTACAAATCCATAATAATACTTTAAAAATAAAATTGTAATGAAATAAGGAGGGGAAAAAGAAGTAATTTTGCACAACTAACTCAGCACACATTGAGAGAAATAGAGCCATTATATCTAGTTCAACACTAGGTTGTTTGGCCTACAGAGACTAATTAACGATGAAAAAAATATTTTTTTGTTATTATAAACAGCTGGAGGTTGCAGAGTTTTTTTTAAGGTAAAGAGGTTGTTTGGCCTACAGAGACTAATTAACAAAGAAAAAAATATTTTTTGTTATTATAAACAGTTGGTAGAGCGTTGAGGTTGTAGAGTTTTTTTTAAGGTAAACTGATACTTTTCATGAAGAGAGGTACACAGTTCTTTAATGTGTCTACCTGCACATTTTTTAAGCTCCAGACTCATAAATATAGATGGCACCTGTGTGAGACATTATTTTTAGGTGACAAATACTGGATTAGACAATGCAAAGAAAAAAATAAGACTTTACTTCTTCCAACCCAACTTCTAACCCCTGAAGTCAAATGTGTACCCCAAGGGTTTATTCACCTGCCCAAGCACAACAGAGAAAGCAACTACCCACACTTGAATTACCAAGAAAGCTAAATATATCTTTTTATACTTACGCCTCTTCCCCTGCCTTTTTGTAAGATTGTGATATAAAAAAAGAGAAATGTTTACTAAACAGAATAAGATTTGCAGGCCTCTTGGATGCAAAGAGTATCCACTTTGTATCATTTCATGGTAACTTACCATAAAACTGTGCTTCGCAATGTGTTTTGGGGGTTTAAAGTGCTTTGAGTCTTATCTCCTAGTAACTCCTTGCAGGTTACTACACGTTGGCATTCTGTACTGCACAGTCATACCTGCAGCACCTTTGAACTAGGAAAAAGTAACTGCTCACCAGCAGCAGCTGTTCAACATCCTGCTGCCTGCCTCTCGGTGCAAAAGCAAACAGAAGCGACAGACGGCTGCAGGGCAGCCAGGAACTTGTAGGTGTGCTCAGTCGGTAAGGCACAGATTGTACAATAATGTTTCCTCAGGTTAAACTCCAAAGAAAGCTGCCCTCAATAGCACTCTAACACAGATCGCTTATCAGCTTTTCATTCAAAGCACTAATTAACAATACTTTGAACTTTTATGCCACCTTCCACTACAAAACCCTAGAACACCTTTACACAGAACTCCCCCCGCCACATCAATAGCACGCTGCCGTCATCTTTACCTAGAAGACAGAGAAACTGCAGAACAGAGCAGTGAAATATCTCTCACAAAAATACACATGGAGTCAGAGCTGGATAACAAGCCTGCTTAATTCCACGGAGTTATGCTCTGCTCCTTATATTAAAAAATCCAGTCCAGGGGAGAAACACATGTGTACATGTGCACACTGATGTAACAAAGTTCTCTGTTCATCAAATACACCAGACTGGGAAGGTGTTTAACTGTCAGATCAGTAAAGAAATTGGTCTATCAACAAACATTCCAATTACAGTCCAACAGAACTTCCTCAGCTTGTTTTCCTTCTGTAAATCCAAGAACTAATGTCAATAATATAATATATA